>NC_069007.1:18137055-18140196 GCF_001194135.2 Octopus bimaculoides
TACTTTTCTTAAATTTTCTAATTCTAATTTCTACTTTTCTTAAATTTTTTTCAGAATCCTGCAGCTTATTATGAAAAAGGTTTTAATCCTGAAGAAAGGAATGTCTACTTCAAACTTTAATTTCCGTTGGGTTTTTTTTTTTTTTTTGTTGTTTCCTTCGAGAGGATGACTTCACCATTTCTTTTAGTTGATGTCTCTTTAGGTTTAAAACAATAAAAAATTTAATTAAACACCTGTGTGATGGAATTTTTAATTAATTAATATAATGCAAAATCGTGATGGCACCTGTGCCCAGCATCACCTTTCTTGGCACTGGATAATGTAAGTTGTGAGTTTTTGTTGTTTATTTAATCCTTTTGTATTTTCAAAATTAATTAAAACTCATTATTGGTATACGAGGTAGAATAAAAAAAAAAAGCTCTCTGACTAGTTCTGTAGCATGCCAATAGATGGCAGCACACAGTTGTATGCACAGTGAGAGCTAGCAGTGACCGTCATGAGTCAGTGTGTCGAGTGACACTGGTGTGTATGCTTTGCAAGTTTTGAAATTTGTGTCTTTGTGATTACGTCTATACTGTAGTCTGTGATTTTGTCATGGACAAGAACAAGGAGCCAACGGGAAATTTTGCATCCCTGGAGAACCTACCATGAGTGTCACGCCCAGTAATGTGGTGTTGTGCATTGAGAATTCGTCTCTCAGGGCCAGACCATTCAATCAAGAGTTCGGCACTGTCATGGTATTAGTTGTCAGAAGTGAAAGTAGAAAAATCTGACAAGGAACGTTACTGCTGGTTTGAGTTGATTCTTTGGCTACTGACAGGCCGGAGCTATCTGTCTGTCTGTCTGCCTGCCTGACTGGCCGGAGCTATCTATCTATCTGTCTCTCTGTCTGCCTATCTCTATATCTATCTGTCTATCTGTCACTCGTCCACCTTCGTTTGTGTCCGTAGAATTTATCAAATTAGAAAACGCAAATTTAATATAAAAAAATATAATTTTCAACAGAGAGAATTTATCGAAATAGAAAACAAATAAAGTTGAAAAACAATAATGAATAATGCAAAAATATATTTATTTATAGAGTTTAAACTGAACATGGAATGAAATTTATTTATTTATAAACTTTAAACTGAACTTCATTTGTTTAAATTCTACGGAAACAAGCGAAGGTGGACGAGTGACAGATAGACAGACAGACAGATAGATAGATAGCTCCGGCCAGTCAGGCAGGCAGGCAGACAGACAGACATAGATAGCTCCGGCCAGTCAGTAGCCAAAGAATCAACTCAAACCAGCAGTAACGTTCCTTGTCAGATTTTTCTACTTTCACTTCTGACAGCTAATACCATGACAGTGCCAAGAGTTCTGCTGTGGTGTTTTGAAGCGTTTGAGGGCAAACATTCGGCGAAAGTGACCAGATCTGTGGAGTGCGAAGAAATGGATCCTTCGCGATGACTGCACCTTGTTACCGAGCTTTCTTCATTCATGAATTTCTCACCAAGAACATTAAGGTATCGCTTCCGCACCTATTTGCCAGATTTGGTACCTGTGGACTTCCATCTCTTCCCCCAAGGTGAAAATGCAGTTCAAAGGTTGTCATTTTAGAACCGTTGTCGAGATCCAGAGCGAATCACAGAAGGTCCTGGACTTGTTTACGGGAAACGACTTCTAGGCCTGTTTCCAAAAGTTGCAGGAACACTCGGACCATTGTATTGTTGCGCAGTGACAATTTCAAAGGAGATGGTGATAAAACTTACGTAAATAAGTTATTTTTTATGGAACATAACTAACCCAGGAACATTTTTGATATTTCATTATATCAGTCCCTGAAGGATGAAAAACAGTCAGCGTTAGTCTTTTATTATAATTTCATTGAAGTCAAGGATATTTTATAGGACTACTAAATCTACTCCAATATTTCATTGCTACTTTATTCTATTATCCTCATGTTGCTTGCTGTAACACAAAGCTGATAATGGTAAGATGTAACTTAGAATGCAAAAAAGCTATAACTAAACACACTGGAACATGTTGCCAGACGTTCTGGGAACTCTGTTAATTTTCACAAAACACTACTACAGCTATCGATCCCGAAAGGATGAAAGGCAAAGTCGACCTCGGTGGAATTTGAACTCAGAACGCAGTGGCAGACGAAATACCGCTAAGCATTTCGTCAAGCGTGCTAACGACTCTTCCAGCTCGCTACCTCCACATATGTAAATGATAATTTTACTACTGCTGCTGCTGCTACTACTAATGATAATAATAATAGAGTCAAAATTAAAAGGAGAGTGTTATTGTCACCGAGTGAACGATATTTCGATATCTCGTGTGTCTTCAACAGGTTCAAAAAATAATTTTGTCAATCTACTTCATTTTCCTTAATATATAAAGGATTGAGGTAACCCCTCCAGAATGAACCTGTGGAAGACGCACAAGATGTCGAAATATCGTTCACTAGATGACAATGGCACTCTACTTTTAATTTTGACTCTATATCTTCTGGAGGAGTTACCTCAATCCTTAATGATAATAATAATTGAGGCTATAAACGCAAAACAAGCAAAATACCTCAGAATAAATAACGTATTCCATACAGCAACATATAAACAAAACTACAGTTAATTGAAATCTGAACAAACACTTTTAAAACCATGCTTCTACTGTAATAGGAGTAGAGGTGATTATAAGACTAGAATTCAATTGGATTTAAAAAGTAAGGCTATCACTTTCAACTGGATATCAACGCAAAGCGTTTGTTTGAATCGTTTCACTTTCGAAACCGTTGTGAGTGATAGACCTTTGATGAAACTGCAGCGACTAGAAAGCATAATTGTATACAAAGCAGTGTGCAGTCGCTGCTGTCGAAACATTAAGTAGCTCAGGTGCATATGCCGTAGAAAGCTTTTAGATAAAGAAGTTGTCTGGTATGAATAAAATCTCCACACTTCTCTTCGTAATCAACGTCATTAAATACTCTTTGGAATATTTGCGTTTCTGAATAGGAGCACGGAATTACCCAACGAGTGACGATTACCATTCATATATGCATACATATATATAGATATATATATAGGTAAATGATAGGATTGCTTCAATATTTCAGGGGTAGTCTGAAGTATATAAGCAACCAGATATATA
>NC_069007.1:18140685-18143485 GCF_001194135.2 Octopus bimaculoides
CATTGAACGTTTTTAGAAAATAAAAAAAAATTGACACGTGTTATTTTATTTTTGTCTCGTTGTGGTAAATATTTTTTCTAACTGTATTTGCTTGACAAAAACATACATTTGTTTTTATATTAAGCAATTCATTATAATTACTTTTACGATGTGCCTAAATAAAAACCATCGTTATAGATCAGCATTTCTCAACCTTTTTCGTGATTTGGCTTCCCTTGGACATTGAAAAAATTTATTTCGGCTCCCCTGTGTTGATGAAAAATTTAATCCAGCTTCCCATGTATCTGAGATAGACTGGCCGGCCCATGACAAACCTGACAAAAGTGGGCCGCAGAACTACCAGCTCACGAACTACATCTGAAAGTTGGCGCGCCAATCATGCTGCTAAAGAATTTAGATGTGCAATGGTACGCGGATGATTATCAAAAAATTGTGCTCCCGAGTTCTGTAGGCAACAATCTTGAATGAACCGGCCGGCCGCTGGCTAAGGCATACTTATAACTCCCATGTCCCTTACCCACTCCGATACGACCTACAAGTTTAAACAGATGCAATTTCCCATCAAACTCTGCCTTCCCATGACAATCAACAAGGCGCAGGGATAATGAGTGCAAGCGGTCGGTTTGAATCTGACAGAGCAAGTATTCTCACACGCACAACTGTACGTTGGCTGTCCCCATGGTCTTTCTATTTGTGCACCCGAAGGAAGGACGAAGACTGTTGTCTACCAAGAGGCACTCCAATGATAACAACGGCAACTTCAACTGCTCCAATTTCAACTCCGCAATTTTTTTCATCGTCCTGCCAGCCCACGTAAGTCCAATCTTGCTTTGCTCACCATGACATTCTTTTTTTTTTTTCTACCAAGCTCCGTCGCCCTAACACCAGTTCGTATCCACTTCTTCCTCTTTTTTATGTCTTCGTTTCTCTCTTCACGTCGTTCTCTGACCGGGTGAAACTGGGCTTAGCTTCTAGTATATACATAAATTAATATATATATATATTAAAATATATATTAAAGGAAATAAAGAAATACAATTGACATATTATGAATTTATTAACATTATAATATAATTATATTATAAAAAGATACACACATAACAAAAGGTAACAGAAAAGATTATTTTGTTTGAAATATTTATTTTTAGAAGCAAATTAATGTCATTTGATGCATTTAAACACAAAACCTAATAATTAGCCGGCATGATGCCTTGTGCAGTTTTTTGATTATTTAAACCATTGGGGTTTCATATTAATGAACAGTGTCCAGGCAGATAAAACAATGTAACAAGGTTTTTTTTATTTTTATTTTGGAGATGTTTGCGTATGCGCATACGCACATATATATCCTTATATCTTAAGATGTAAAATTAATGAAGCAAATGTCATTTATCATAGACCGTCGGATGTTCCTAAACCAGTTGTTAAGTATCCCACCATAGATGCTAAATGGGTCGAAACAATTGTAGTGATTAATAAATGTTCTCGTATCTTCCATCTTTCTCATTAACCTATATATATATATACAGTCATACACACACACACACACACATATATATATGTATGTATGTATGTATGCGTATATATCCTTATATCTTAAGACTTTATATAACCTTCATATATTTTTCATAATTTTTGTATGTTTTATTAATATTTTGACAGTTTAAAATTTTTTTTTGTCATATATCCAACTATGTACAGTGAACCTAAAATTATAAAAGTATTATATTTTTTATATATTTTATATGGTTTATATTTTCGTGCCTTCATATTTTTCTATATTTTTTTTATATTTGTATTTGGTCATATTTTATTTTTATATTTTTTTATTTCTTTATATTAAAAAAAAAAATTATAGCATAAAAATCTGGTGGCAATTTGTAATTTTAAATTTTTTTTTCATAAAATTCGTTATGAGTGGCTGTTTGGTAAGTAGCTTGCTTACCAACCACATGGTTTCGGGTTCAGTCCCACTGCGTGGCACCTTGAGCAAATGTCTTCTACTGTAGCCTCGGGCCAGCCAAAGCCTTGTGAGTGGATTTGGTAGACGGAAACTGAAAGAAGCCCGTCGTGTGTGTGTGTGTGTTTGTCTGTGTTTGTCCCCTATCAGGTTTTATTAGCGTCTTGCCCCTTTAACTGGTAATTAACATCTTGATTCGGAGTCCTCCCCTACCTAGCCTCCTTTATAGACAATTACTTAGACATTTCCTAAAATCCTGACAATATTTATGACCATACCCAACTATAATCTGTCAACTCAATCCTGCCATCCATTCTAAATAGACACTGTGCTCTAGCCTTAGATTTGGTAGTTGATAAAAAAGACTAATAAATTAAAAATGGACCACAATCCTTTACAAGCTATGACTCTAACAATCTTCATACAGTTCTTAGAAGTGTAGTATATTCTTAACTACATTAGTAGAAACATGGACTCTTTCCCTCTTCTTGCTCTATTAAAGAATTTGAGTAAAATTATATTAAAGTGTCCAACTGATTAAAAATTCTATTTATTTATGCAACTGAGGATAGTCATGCATTTAAATTGATGTGATAATTGCATTGTTAAATTAAATGGAGCCGCTTGAAACGGTCGTACTGCATCACCTCTTGATATCCTGTTTCTTATTTTGATTTTAGTCACCTCACTTAGAGTTGTACGGATAATACTGCACTGACTTGGTGCTTCAACTTAATTACCTAATTCAACTGAATCTCAATTATTTCTATACGCACGCACACATATACATATATATGTAAGTATGTATGTATGTATATGTGTGTGTATAACTTTATATAT
>NC_069007.1:18143750-18147241 GCF_001194135.2 Octopus bimaculoides
TATATATATATATATATATGGGTGAATGTGTTTGTGTGAGTCTATAAGAGTTCATTGGTATTGGTAACATTTATAGCTGCTCACTGTTTCTGATCAAGCCATTTGCCAAACAAGTAAGAGTCCAGCATAAATCCATGCATTTATGGGAAGCTGTTTAGTGATTGTCATACCAGATGCTGTTGATGTACACGTCCTGGACGCTGAAAAATATAAAAGATGGAAATACGTTTATTATATTCATATGTGTAGGCGTGTGCGTGTATGCATATATATATGAAATTATAAGTGACAGAAGCAGTATTGATACCGAAAAGCAAGCTTTATATCCAACTCAACGTGGATTGTTAGGTTAGAATACTGAATATGCCAGTACTCACCTTGAGAGAACCTCTCCTGTGAATTTATATATATATATGTATATTCTTTTATTCTTTTATTCTTGACCCTGTGGAGTGCTCAGCCACTTGCACGTTAATTTCACGAGCAGGCTGTTCCGTTGATCGGATCAACTGGAACACGCCTCGTCGTAAGCGACGGAGTGCCAACAACAACAGTCACTGAGAGTGAGATTACCCACAAAGACAAGCGCAGGATCGTATCCCTGTCGGTACCTGTTGGTGGGTGAATCTCCACTACGAACCGACTTCTACGTTCTGTGCATCTCATGAACACGTGAAATACTCAAATGGAAGAATCAACAAGGATCACTAAATGGAGATGTTAAGTTATTTAGCTGACTAGGGACATCTCCTGAATGTTTCTAACAGAATGGATTCCAGTAAAGATACACAAGAGCCATTGATGGATCGTATACAGTAAGACCACCAACCAAAGAGAAACCACTTAGAAAAGAGGTTAAATTTAGAGATTAAAAGTTTGTATTACTTACTTTCAGAAGATTTAGCCTTAGATTCTGCAGGAGTACACTGCCTTTCATCTTGTTTACGATGGCAAACCACTTCAAGTTTGGAATCTGTACAAAAGAAAGACAGGAAAATGGTAAAAAAAATATATTGACAGACAGACAGATATGGATGCGAAACCATTGGTCACCCTATGATCGGACATACATTTAACTGCATGGAAATATATATAAACTATATGTGCAGACTCTATGATATCCACTCTGCTGTACGGATGTGAAACCTGAACTGTTTACCGTGAGGACATGAAGAAACTAGAGCGCTTCCATCAATCCAAACTTTGTTCTATCCTGAACATCAACTGGGAAGATCGCATCACCGATAACTCTGTGCTTGAAAGATCAGGTCTCCTGAGCATCGAAGCCCTGATCATTGAACACCGCCTTCCCAAGATCTGTTTCTACGGTGAACTGTCTGAAGGAAAACGTCCTCGTGGGGCCCCCTTGAGGCGGCACAAAGACTAACTCAAATCAACCTTGAAAAGCACCAACATCGACCCCGCACACTGGGAGGATATCTCGACAAACAGACCCTTCTGGAGACACACCATCAAAACGGATTCAGCGGACTTCGAGAAAGCCCGAGTCGCAAGAGTCTAACTCAAGAGACGGGAGAGAAAGCAACGCCTTCTCCTTCCCAAACCAGCCCCTTCTATCCCTTGTCCACAATGTCCCCGTATGTTTCATACAACCTTTGGATTGCGGAGCCATCTGCGATTCAAACACCCAGGAAAATGAACTGGATTGCAAGCTCGGAAACACGAGACGCAGCCAACAACAACAAGCAGACTCTATATACATATGTATGTATACACTTAATGCCTACAAGATATAGAATAACATTTGAAAGGGAAACTGCTTACCTTTTGGATTGATGATGACTGTATGGGAGGGATTGTCACAATCCGATAAGTCAAGGCCTTGTTGTCTCTTAGATAAGATGGTCAGTGCAAGATTATCAGTTTTTGATTCTCTGTAAGCAATTATTTTACCTGGAGATCCATGAGTTGCAGAAGTTTTGTAGTCATGGTGATCTTCATTAGGATAAAGGTTGTTAAAGGCACCGTACACGGTGACATCGGCACAATTGGCACTCACCTGGTCAGAACAGCAAAGATAAAAGTTACACAGTCTCGTCGAACATTGGACAAAAATAACTTCCCACAAATAGACAGTCTGGCCCGGACAATATCCCTTTTTTCACTTTTAAACATTATACCCCAATGCTACCCGTTGACTTTACTGAATTTCCAAATTTTTCTCTCTCAACAGGAATCAATCCTGATTTCTGGGAATGTCATCTCTTCAGTCTCACTAATTATGAGGCTATTTCCCACGATCTAAACAACTCAAACGCGATGTGGAGGCAATCATTAACACTTCATCTTCTTCAGAATCTTAAAAATCTTTTTCCCTCTACATGGGTTACTAATATAACTTCCATAATAAGGTTCACCTGTATCTCGTCTCCTCCGAAGTTTACCAACCCGCCAATCTCTCCTCTTCTCATCGCCCATTCTGGATCTCATCCTTACAGTTTCCCTATTGACCCTATATACTCGAACCCTTTATCTAAAACGGGCACAGACAGTATCCCAGATGTATGAAGCTGATTAGTTTCGGTGAGGCGTCAAGGTCCGTTGGCGTTGACTCCACACTTATCAGCACATGTAACGAATCACGTGACCATAAAATAGAAAAGAAATGTAGCTGATGTCGAGGAAGGATCATCTTACCAGAATCGTACTTCCGGAGGAATGCGTACTGTTGCTAATTTCCAAAACTTGTTCTTGTATCTCATCATTCTTGAGGATTCTGTTATTATACATGAGACTGATTTCACCAACAACGGGTGTCGCTGCAAACAGAAAACCTTGTTTATAATGGAGGCGCAAATAATATAAACACATACACAAACACACACACTTCATAGCACTGACACAAAGAATTTTTTTTTTTTTTTTGCACAGCCAAAGGTCTCCAGACATAGGTTGTGGACTTGTGACCCTCTGGATTACGAGTACCAATAACAATCCTGAAGGTGAAAGTGATGTTTGTGGGCTAAAATCTTGTAAGTACTTACTGTCGTAACATGCAGAGTCGAGTTGCTTCGCAGTACATGAGCTGTTGACCTGTTTTACAAGGCAAGCCGCTTCAAGTTCGGGTTCTGTGAAAAAGACAGATGTTAGAACAGGAATAGACAGAGCTTCCATTGGTAGTGAGCACATCTAAACATGTATTTTGCTATATATATATATGGAAAAAAGACAAAGTAGAAAATGCTAAAACACTTTTATAAATAACATTAGAGAACCGGTTTCGATCCTTGAGATCTTTTCAACAGTAAAGATCTCAAAATTGTTTAATTCAATTTCCATTAATCTTAAGAGGTGTTAATACGTCTATTGTCCAAGTGTGACAAATGTTGTCCGCTCTAACTGATTGGAATCTATTTAGTGGTCTGTTCCTGTAGGCCCGGCTCGCTTTATTTTCAAGTTGAACATACAGACATTTGACTTTGTTGTATTCATGTTGAGTGACTTTAACCCTTTAGCATTCAGATTGTTCT
>NC_069007.1:18147793-18152380 GCF_001194135.2 Octopus bimaculoides
CGGAGCCTCGTGGAGCTTTAGGTGTTTTCGCTCAATAAACACTCACAACGTCCGGTCTGGGAATCGAAACCGCGATCCACTGGGCCATTGCGCCTCTACTTTAAAGATATAAAGATTATAAAACAATGTTTAAAAGAAAACGAAGTAGCTTACCCGTTGGGTTGATGCTGATGTCATAGGAAGGATTGTCACAGGCTGAGGAATTAAGATCAAATCGCTTCTTGGAAAGAACAGTTAAGACAAACATTTCGACTTCTGATTCTTGCACAAAAAACAGTTCTCCCGGCTGATGGTCAGTTGCCACTGTCTTGTCGTCGTAATCGGCTTCATTGGGATAACTGTTGTTAAATGAAGCGTACACAGTGACCACACCACACTGGACATTCACCTGGAGAAAACAACAATAGATGTAACATACAGAGTGACCGTACCAAATTGGATACTCACCTGGAGGAAAACATAAGGGGTATAACCTGAACAGGATAAACTACCCCTATTTTACAGAGAAAAGTGTAGGTGGCTACACTTTTCTCTGCAAAATACGGGAAGTTTATCCTGTTCAGGCTATATTATTAGCATTATTCTGCGACTGAGAATTTAAAAAATCACTTTAACTTTCTAAGACATCTCAACGCCTCTAAAAGCAAACTTCGTTTGTTTATTTACGTTTGTCGTAATTTGAATTTAACATAGGGGGTATAACATATACGGTATCCCTGACTTCATTAGACTGATTCATTTAGAAAAGGATTCCAAACTTTGTTCCATAAACCCACTGTCTCCTATTGCTGCTTCTACCGTTACTACAACATCGTCTTCTCGGAATTAGTTTCCTGCATACCAGCAACTCAAAGGCAAACATGACACATCCACCTTTGCTCTCCTCATCACACATCCTGTGTCTTAACCTCACTCTTCCTGTACTAACCACTATTCCCAATCCTTTCTCCCCATCCAATGTCAACCCCTTCTTTAGAATTCCCTCCATTGCCCACATTTATCTTGTAGTCATAAATGTCCCAAAATCAATAATAAGAATGTGACCAACAAGTCCTGGAAGGACTGAGAGGTTTATGGGTGCTGTCCCTGCTTTCTCACTCATCCATAAAAATAGAAAAATGCAATTCAGTATATATTGTTCTAAAATATTCGTCTTACCATAACTGTTGTTCCTAAGGTGGACTTTGTCGTGTTGGTGATCTGCAGGACTTCTTGTTTTGTTTCTTTAGTTTTTGGAATGGCGATATTGCGTAACTGAGTGTGTTTTTGAACAACTGCCGGAGCTGGAAATAGAAAGTGACATTTAAGAAGGCACAGCATGGCAGCCATACATCCAGGCATCTGTGCTTGTGTTTGCATACGTGTGTGTGTGTGTTTGTGTGTGCGTGTGTGTGTCTACGAGAGATTATTAGCAGTATCTATAACGATATACAATATAGAGATTTGCTCATTCTCAAAATTTCTTTCCTTTTATTTTACGATTTCACACAGCATATTTTGAAGGTTATTACGACCTACATTTGTTTCCACTGCACAGAGTATGGGCAGTTCCACAGGCAACACATAATTTTATGTGCAGCTTCTTTCAAGGTCGTTCCACCAGCTAGTCTCGAAGCGAACTGAATACAGTTAGTTGTTTGTTGGTTAGGGTACAGGAGGCAGCATACATTTATATATTATTTATATTATTATATGATCGATGTAAGTTTTATCTATCTACCTATATATATATTATAATATTAGGGACAAAATCCAAAATTACAGGTAAAAACTCAATTAAAATCAATTTATAAAAAATTAAAATTAAATTGAGCTTTATAGATTAAAATATATATAAAAAATATATATATATATATATATATAAAATATTATTATAAAATCTGGTAATTAGTCATATATTAATTAATATCGTTAATTATCAGGAGGCCAGCACATCTGAAGAATCAAAGAGATTCAGAAACATTATCTGCAGTCTCAGGGGATTAAGGTACATTTTAAAAAAATAACGTCGACCACTAACGTGGACAATTAATGCGCTATATACTGAGATAAGCTACACTTAAACGGACATTTGGCTGCTATGTCCTGTAAATGAGGCGACATCATTGAAGCCTCCTTTGTTGGTTTCTATTGTTAATTTAGTCACTAAGAGTGGGGTTGCCCACAAATAAAAGCACAGGATCGTATCCCTGTCGGTACCTGGTGGTGGATTTGTCTCCACTAAAGACCCATTTCTGTCTTCTGTGTATTATAAACACTGGAAATACTTGACAGGAATCAACATAGATTGGAGACATCACTTGAATGTTGCTAACATCATGGATTCTAGTAAAGACACGCAAAAGCGTGTGGCGGGTTAAAAGTGGGTAACTGAAAAGATCTAACATTAATGGATTGTGTGTAGCGAGAAAAGAAACCAAAGTAGAACCACTCAAAAAGAGGTGAAATTATTTAGAGATTAAAAGTTTGTATTACTTACTTGTAGAACATTTAGACTCAGATTCACCAGGAGTACAATGTCTTTCATCTTGTTTTCGATGGCAAACCACTTCAAGCGTGGAATCTGTGCGAAAGAGAAAATGGTAGATAGATTGATAGAAAAACAGGCAGGCAGACACACAGACCGACAGGCTGGCAGGCAGGTAAGCAGGCAGTTAGGTAGGTAAGTATGTAGATGGGTAGATAGATAGACAGACAGATAGACAGACAGATAGACAGACAAACAGACAGGCAGGCAGTCAGGCCGGCAGATAGGAAGGTACGTAGGACATAGGCAGACGGATCGACAGACAGACAGATAGATAGATACATTTCTTTTATTAACCACACAGGGCTCAACAAAGATGGGTCGAATACAATGTAGAGCTTTTCTTTTTGGGAGGGGGAAAGGGAAAAAAAGTAATTGCGGGGTGTCGATCAAAAGGGATCGTAGGAAGGAAAAAAGGGAGTTCGATCAAAAGGGATCGGAAAAAAATAAAATAAAATAAAATGAAATAAAAGCGATCAATAGGGATCGTGTATCACAGTAATGTTCTCGTGTAAAAAGAGGGGAGGACAGTTTAAGCTTAGCCGTGGAAAGAAAAGCCTACGGAAAAGACCACGGTAACCTTGGTAGATAGATAGATAGATAGATAGATAAATAGGTAGATAGATAGATATGTAGATAGATAGGTAGATAGATAGATAAATAGGTAGATAGATAGATAGAAGCCGGACAGTAAGACTCACTGACGGTGCACCTCTGTGGTATCCTAAAGTAAGGGTTTTATTGCTGAGACGATGCTTGAAACGGTCGCCTGTAGAACTGGTGTATTTCTGTGTCTGCTTCCTTATGATGGTGATGTTACAGCTGCTGTTGCTATCATTATCGCTGCCGATGTTGTTGTCACTGATGAACACATTGCTTGAGGCACTGTTGCTACTGCCACTGGTGCGACTGGTGCCGCAGTCACCGCCAACAATACCCATGTTTCTGCCGCATTTGTTTCAGTCACTGGAGGTGTAATTGCCGTCACAGCTACCATTGCTGTCGATGCTGTTGTCATCGGTGGATGCATTGCTGGCGCAGTTGTTCTTATTGATGCCAACTCCGCTGCTGTCGGCGTCAGTGCCGGTCACCACCCCAACCGCTTCTACTCTACCTTTGTTGTTGGCACTCCGTCGCTTACGACGTCGAGGGTTCCAGTCGATCCGATCAACGGAACAGCCTGCTCGTGAAATTAACGTGCAAGTGGCTGAGCACTCCACAGACACGTGTACCCTTAACGTAGTTCTCGGGGATATTCAGTGTGACACAGCGTGACAAGGCTGACCCTTTGAATTACAGGCACAACAGAAACAGGAAGAAAGAGTGAGAGAAAGTTGTGGTGAAAGTACAGCAGGGTTCGCCACCGTCCCCTGCCGGAGCTTCGTGGAGCTTTAGGTTGTTTTCGCTCAATAAACACTCACAACGCCCGGTCTGGGAATCGAAACCATGATCCTATGACCGCGAATCCGCTGCCCTAACCTCTGGGCCATTGCGCCTCCACGTTAAGTCTTATATGACTACAAGATATAGAATAACATTTGAAAGGGAAACCATTTGCTTACCTTTGGGTTTGATGCTGACTGCATAGGAGGGATGGTCACAAGCTGGAGAGTTGAGGCCTCGTTGTTTCTTAGATAAGATTGTCAATGTAAGGTTATCAATATGTGATCCTCTCTTGACAGTTATTTTACCTGGAGATCCATGTGTTGCATAAGTTTTGTAGACATGGTCTTCTTCAATAGGATAACGGTTGTTATAGGCACCGTACACGGTGACCTCGGCACACCGGGAACTCACCTAGTCAAAACAGCAAATATATATGTTACATGGTCACCTCGGACACTGGACAAAGATATCATCCCACAAATATACAGTCTGACCCAGAAATCTTCCCACAAATATACAATCTGATCCAGAAATCTTCCCACATATATACAGTCTGGTCCAGAAATCTTCCCACAAATATACAGTCTGGTCCAGAAATCTTCCCACAAATATACAGTCTGATCCAGAAATCTTCCCACAAATATACAGTCTGATCCAGAAATCTTCCCACAAAT
>NC_069007.1:18152390-18153691 GCF_001194135.2 Octopus bimaculoides
CCAGAAATCTTCCCACAAATATACAGTCTGATCCAGAAATCTTCCCACAAATATACAGTCTGATCCAGAAATCTTCCCACAAATACACAGTCTGGCCCAGAAATCTTCCCACAAATGTACAGTCTGATCCAGAAATCTTCCCACAAATACAGTCTGATCAAGAAATCTTCCCACAAATATACAGCCTGGTCCAGAAATCTTCCCACAAATATACAATCTGATCCAGAAATCTTCCCAGAAATATGCAGTCTGATCCAGAAATCTTCCCAGAAATATACAGCCTGATCCAGAAATCTTCCCACATATATACAATCTGACCCAGACAATATCCCTTCTATTACCCTCAAACATTATACCCCAATGCTACCCATTGACATTACTGAATTTCCAAATTGTTCTCTCTCAACAGGAATCAATCCTGATTTCTGGGAATGCCATTTCTTTAGCCTTTAACAATTATGGACCTATTACCCACAATTACATCAACTCAAACGATGTGGAGACAATCGTTAACACATCATCTTCTCCAACATCTTAAATCCTACTCCCTCTTCAAGGGTTACCACTATGACATCCAGCGTAAGGTTCAGCCGTATCTCGTCTCCTCCGAAGATTTCAGACCCACCAATCTCACCTATTTTGGATCTCACCCTCACAGTTCCCCTGTTGACCCCATACACTCGAATCCTTTATCTTAAACAGACACAAACAGAACCTAAGTTATATGCAGCTGACCAGTTTCGGTGAGGCGACGAGATTAGTTGGCGTTGCCTAATCACGTGACCATAAAATAGAAAAGAAATGTAGTTGATGTTGAGGAAGAATCGTCTTACCAGAATCGTACTTCCTGAGGAATCTGTACTGTTGCTGATTTCCAAAACTTGTTCTTGTATTTGGTCATCCTTGGGAATACTGTTATTAAACAATTGGCTGAGTTCACCAGTAACAGGTTTCGCTACAATCGGAATACATCATTTATAACGAAGGCGTAAAATGTTATAAATACACACACACATATACGCATACACACACACACACACACACACACATACAAACACACAGAGACATTCCAAGTACTGTCACCAAGAACATTTTTTGTTTTTTTTGTTTTGCATAACCAAAGCTCTGCTGACATAGGTTGTGAACTTGTGGACCTCTGGATTAACGTGTTCCCGTAACAATACCGAAGGAGGTGATGTTTAGGGGCTAAAAACTTGTAAGTACTTACTGCTGTAACATGCAGAATCAAGTTGCTTTGCAGTACATGAGCTGTTGACCTGTTTCACGACGCAAGCCGCTTC
>NC_069007.1:18153701-18156164 GCF_001194135.2 Octopus bimaculoides
AAACTTGTAAGTACTTACTGCTGTAACATGCAGAATCAAGTTGCTTTGCAGTACATGGGCTGTTGACCTGTTTCACGACGCAAGCCGCTTCCATTTTGGGTGCTGTGAGAGAAAAAGACACCGGTTAAAAGAGGAATAGATAGAACTTCCATTGGCTGGTAGTGAGAACATCTAACCATGGTTATATATATATATATATATATATATATGTATGTATGTATGTATGTATATATTACTGTGTGTGTGTACATGTGCGTGTGTTCTGTAGAGTAGTGGTGGTGGTTGTCGTTTGGGCTGTTAGTGGCAGTGTTAGTCGTGGTGATAGGAGCGCTGGTTGTAGTAGTGGTACTGCTAGTTTTTTGGTGGGTGGGATGTAGTAGTGTTGAGGTTTTAGTAAAAGTAGCTTTGGTCGTGTGGGTTGAACTTCACAACCAAACTTTGAAAACGAGATTGGTGAATAAATCCAGAGGGAAGGGCTCCACTAGATGGAACAACAACAATTACATCATCGAAAGATGTTTTAGTCATTTAAAAAAACATACAAAATTGTTTAATTCAATTTCCATTAATCTTAAGAGGTGTTAATACGTCTATTGTCCAAGTGTGACAAATGTTGTCCGCTCTAACTGATTGGAATCTATTTAGTGGTCTGTTCCTGTAGGCCCGGCTCGCTTTATTTTCTAGTTGAACATGCAGACATTTGGCTTTGTTGTATTCATGTTGAGTGACTTTAACCCCTTAGCATTCAGATTGTTCTGTCAAATATCACATTTATTTATTCATATCGCTTCGAATTAATCCTGCAATATCCCAAAGCTTTGAGATTTCGATAATGTAATTGTATATTTTTAGAATGACATTGTAGGGTAGGTGTAAGAGACCAGATCTGCATATGGCCAGTTTAAATGCTAAAGGGTTCTGATTATTCCATAATCCACTGTCCCGACTTTAAAGGTATAATGATATAATGGTTATAGCTGTTGGCACTCCGTCGCTTACGACGACGAGGGTTCCAGTTGATCCGATCAACGGAACAGCCTGCTCGTGAAATTAACGTGCAAGTGGCTGAGCACTCCACAGACACATGTACCCTTAACGTAGTTCTCGGGGATATTCAGTGTGACACAGTGTGACAAGGCTGACCCTTTGAATTACAGGCACAACAGAAACAGGAAGTAAGAGTGAGAGAAAGTTGTGGTGGAAGAGTACAGCAGGGTTCGCCACCATCCCCTGCCGGAGCCTCGTGGTGCTTTAGGTGTTTTCGCTCAATAAACACTCACAGCGCCCGGTCTGGGAATCGAAACCGCGATCCTATGACCGCGAGTCCGCTGCCCTAACCACTGGGCCATTGCGCCCCCACAATGGTTATAGAACAATGTTTAAAAGAAAACGAATTAGCTTACCTGTTGGGTTGATGCTGATGTCATAGGAAGGATTGCTACAAGCTGAGGAACTGAGATCGAATCGTTTCTGGGAAAGGACATTGAGGACCAGCTTACGAAGGTTCGATACTTGATCAACAAATAATTTCCCTGGCTGATCGTCAGTTGCCGAAGTCTTGTAGTCGTAGTTGGCTTCATTAGGATAACTGTTTTGAAATGAAGCGTACACAGTGACCACACCACATTGGACCTTCACCTGGAGAAAATAACAGATATAATATACAGGGTGACCGCATCAAACTGGACACTGACCTGGAGATAACAAAAACGGTGTAACATGTACGGTGTCCCTGATTTGATCTGACTGATTCCTTTAGCGATGGTGTCCAAACTTTGTTCCATAAACCCACTGTCTCCTCCTATTATCTATTCTACCGTTACTACAACATTGTCTTCTCAGAACTAGCTATTTCCAGTCCTTTCTCCCCGCCAATGTGAACCCACTCTTCAGAATTCCCTCCATTGCCCACATTTATCTTGTAGTCATAAATGTCCCAAAATCAATATTAAGAATGTGACCAACGAGTCCTGGAAGGACCAAGAGGTTTATGGGTACTGTCCCTTCTTTCCCAATCATCCACAAAAACAGAAAAACACAATTCAGTATATATTGTTCTTAGAATATTCGTCTTACCAGAACTGTTGTACCCAAGGTGGACTTAGTCGTGTTGGTGATCTGCAGGACTTGTTGTTTTGTCTCGTTAGTTTTTGGAATGGCGATATTGAGTAGCGGAGTTTCTTTTTGAACAACGGTCGGAGCTGGAAATAGACAGTGACGTTTAGGAAGGCACAGCATAGCAATTAAACAAAATAAAATATAATATAAATGTAAGTGCCCCATAGAGGAAATGGCAAAGGACAGGGGTGCCTGGGGATACAAGTTTATGAAAACCTGCTCATCATGATAGAACTGGCTTTTAGAAGCCCTGCGAGGGGATGTATTGCATGTATATGCATGCATAGGGGCAAAACTGTACACGTTTATATATATATATATATATATATATATATATATATATAT
>NC_069007.1:18158011-18161821 GCF_001194135.2 Octopus bimaculoides
GGTTGCGACGACTAGGGTTCCAGTTGATCCGATCAACGGAACAGCCTGCTCGTGAAATTAACGTGAAAGTGGCTGAGCACTCCACAGACACGTGTACCCTTAACGTAGTTCTCGGGGATATTCATCGTGACACAGTGTGACAAGGCTGACCCTTTGAATTACAGGCACAACAGAAACAGGAAGTAAGAGTGAGAGAAAGTTGTGGTGAAAGAGTACAGCAGGGTTCGCCACCATCCCCTGCCGGAGCCTCGTGGAGCTTTACGTGTTTTTGCTCAATAAACACGCACAACGCCTGGTCTGGGAATCGAAACCGCGATCTTATGACCGCGAGTCCGCTGCCCGAACCACTGGGCCATTGCGCCTCCACTCAATTCCAGTAATTAATCATTATATCGGGCAAAGTCTCATCAGGGAAGTAGAAAAGACATAACGTTAGGTTATTTGATGTTATATTTCCAAATCATCTCAACGGACTCTATTACACACACAGACTCCCCCACAACACGCACGCACACGCGCATAGACATACACATACATACATACATACATACATACATACATACATACATACATACATACATACATACATACGTAAAAATTCGAAGTGAAAATTTACGTAATTTTTCCCGTTTTAGAGATTTGAGTGGGACATTGCCAGAGAAAATTTAAGATCACCAATTTAATGCAATTCTTATGAAGTGACACTCAAATGTCTCAAACCACAAATATTACAAAAATTATCACTTTGAAATTTTATGTAAACGGATAATGACAATTATTAGACGTCAGACTTACCTTTACAAGAATCAGATTCAATTTCTTTCACAATAAAACCAATTTCATTATAATCTTTCAAGTTGATGAAATGTGTACAACTGGGTTCACTTGCTGCTGCAATTAACTCGGACACTTTTGGATTGACAACTCCAATCGTAAATATAGTGACGCCATCATCTTTCAGTTTTTCAGCCGCCGCTATTGTTTCATTTTCATTATTTGACTTTCCATCAGTCACCAAAACTAAAACTTTGGAAGCAACAGATTTTCTTGTATTTGTGAAGACACTGGTACGTGCTTTGTCAAGAGCAGTGTCCGTAGCAGTACCAGTACCATCGTAAATGATAGCGTCAATAGCATTTCTTACTGCAAAGTTCGTATTGTGGTCTCCTAAGAAAAATGATACGTTAGGTGTATCTGCAAATCTAATCACTGCAACACGTGTCTTTTCTGGACTAATGTCTAGGTTATACACAATATTTTTCAAGAAAGTTTTTGTCTTCTCAAAGTCAGGCTTTTCAACACTTCCGGATGAATCAATAAGGAAAACAAGGTCGATCTGGGCACTGGCGCAATCTGGAAATATATTTAAAATCAAACTTATGTTTATGAATCTGTAAATATTAAATTATTAAATTTATGCATTTGATTGTTATCAAATTATAACTGCTAGAATAAAAATAGGACGGAGAAAGTTCAGAGAGCCATTATACTTGCTGGCAACAAAAGATCTCTCTGCATAAAGATGCAGATTGTAAGATTTTTGTAGATGAAGAGCAATGCTGCATGTGGGAAAGAGGGGACTTTGTTAGTTTGGACATGTGATGTACATGGATGAAGACTGTTGCATAAAGAAAAGGAGTCGTCTAAAATGGATAGAACTTGCGGAAGGAGAAGAGACATGAGTTGTGGAAAAGAGAGATCTGTGTTGGTCTGGCCATGTGATATTTTTGGATGAAAGCAGGTACATAAAGATGTGGCCATCGCTTAAAATAGATGGAACTTTACTGTTTTTGCAAATACTGAATATATATTTTTATATATATTCTTTAATTGGACTGCACCGGCGGACTTGAATGCTTGGCATCCCGTACGCTGTGCCACAGTTTCCATCTCACAAATTCCATTTCCAGAAGCTATTCTCAAAGACATTTACTTGCCCAAAATGTTACATTGTGTGATCAGATTCGGAATAACTTTGTTATTTGTACCTCAATGCCTGGTCCTTCTCTCCATGACAAATATCTATCATAGAAATCTAAACAATATCTTTACTTACCATTCCTCTGTTCTAATTTATTTGCTAAGCGTCTGAAGAAAAGCTTCTGGCCATTTGACGTGATATGCTGCTTCCAGAAATCTGCCTGCAGTTCAATGCTGACCGGGATTGACGTTCTTAAGTTTAAGATAAACAAGCTCATTACCAATGCAGAATGTAAAGGTTTTTCTAGGTCAGACATTGTTGCGGTCGACACATCAACACCGAAGTCAGTTTGGACTTTACTGCAATTTGCTTTGAGCATATTCTTGCAAGCATTTTTGACGGTTGTCAATTGGTTGTAGGTTACCTGCGAAAACAAAGGACAAAAGCATTTATGTGCTGACCTGTTAGAAATAGCAAATAAATCTACCTCAAATTACATCTTACTGTTATTAAAACGGGGATATATATATATACATATATATATATATATGTATATATATGCCCTTCTTTTATAACAGTAAGGTGTACTTTATAAATATATATATATATATATATCTATATATATAATGTATGTATAAACACACGCAGAGGTTGAGTCGAAACGGTTTCGAATTTTCACTGATGATTTTGATAACCTGTATCTCCATGTTGTTTTGCATCTGTGATAATGGATGGCGAAAAAATTTGCAATTAGAACCATTTTACGTAATATGTGAAAAGTAGGGTTGAATGCAAGAGCAGTGGCAAAAGCTATCTCAAGGAATGTGACAGTAGTCTCGAAGACTTAGGGAGACATTTTGCTTTGGAAGATGAGGCCTTACTTGAAACGGCTGACCAACGGGCAAGCATAAGCACTTGTACATTGTCCGTAGGACTTAGTCCATCACAAAGCATCATCAGTCGACATCTCTGTAAGTTCGGCTTTCTGAACAGATGCAGTCAAGTATTTTCTTATGAATTGACCAACAATCAGGTGCAATCACGAAGATTTGCAAACAAGTGCTGACAATTCCTGGAGATGCCAAGTTTTGGTATAAACTTGTAACTGAGGATGGAAAATGGATCTGTTTCGTAACCCTAATGAGAGAAATTAGCGGCTTCATACCAGCCAGGCTTCAGAACCTGTTGTCAAACAAGGTGGTTTTAATAAAAGGTCTCGTTGTATGTTTGGTTGGATTTCGAGGAGGTGTGGCACTTTGAGCTTGTCCCACTATGAACAATTAGCCTTCTGTTCAACACCTGCAGCGAGTATATGATGCTTTGAAAGCGTGCTACATGGCAATGATCAATCAGGGACGTGAATTCTTATCACATGGCAATGCCCCTAGCAGATGCTACCAATGTGACCAAGTGAGGAACTTGAGGGGCTGGAAGTGCTCCCACACTACACCTACAGTCCAGGCTTTGCACCATCGGATTACTATCTTTACTGAGCCCTGGCTCATTTGCTGAACGGATATGCTGGAAAGAAGAAAGTAACATCGACAAAAGGAAATTCATTAAGTTGGCTAACAATGTTTGGAGTTTGAAGACCAGTGGCACATCATATACAATCAAGTGGGGAATCGTAGAGAAATATTAACAATTTTAAAAATATTTTTTTACTGTAAAGGCGTAGGAGTGACTGTGTGGTAAGTAGCTTGCTTACCAACCACATGGTTCCGGGCTCAGTCCCACTGCGTGGCACCTTGGGCAAGTGTCTTCTACTATAGCCTCGGGCCGACCAAAGCCTTGTGAGTGGATTTGGTAGACGGAAACTGAAAGAAGCCCGTCGTATATATGTATATATATATATATTATATATATATATATATATATATGTGTGCGTG
>NC_069007.1:18162569-18166468 GCF_001194135.2 Octopus bimaculoides
GATACATACATACAAACGTACACACACACACACACACACACACACATCTTGCCTTTTATATATGTACGGATTTTCAGTGAAAGAAGCTCCCTGGCAATGTTTAAATTTTGTCAAAAATGAAGATTTTGTTACAGGGTTAGAAATAGACAGCAGCAAAGTAGTGAAGATGATCAGAGACACGAGGAATAGGAAAGCTGAAAGTCTGCTAGGGATAATTGCAGAGATGTTCAAAATGTCTAAATGAGGTAGGGTATATGATTATACGATTATTACCCAGATAGTTAATCAACTTATACAAGAAGTTGTAATACCCAATGACTGACGTAGCAATATCTTGTAAAGTGCTACAAAGGCAAAGCAGATGCCTTAGAGAGAGGAAACCATAGAAGAATCGCACCACTGGATCAAGGTATGAAGATCACAAAGAGAGTCATAACCCAATTGATCTATGATGGAGTAGACCAGCACGAGATGCAGTTTAGCTTTGTTGCCAGAAGAGGTATACCACAGATGTAATCCTACTAGTGAAGCAACTGCAGGAGAAATGCTTGGCTAAGAATAAACCACTATTTCTGGCATTCGTTGACTTGGGGAAGGCATTTGACTGAGTGTTACTGTAATCTGATGGCCACTTAAGAAACTAGGCATTGATGAATGGCTTGTGGGAATTATACAAACCATGTAGATAGATGTAGTAAGTGAAGTGAGAGACAACAATGAATTTGGTAACGAATTTAGTATGCAGGCCGGAGACTATTCAAGGTTCTGTCCTTAGCCCCTCCTTTTCTCATATTTCTAAAGGGCATCAGAGAGAGATTTAAGATCGGTCAACTACTGCGATTCCAATATGTTGATGATTTAGTTCTCGTAGCTGAATTAATAGGGAAATTAAAGAGGAAATTCTGAGCGTAGAAGCTAAACTTTGACTTGAGAAGTCTTCATATAAACTTAGCAAAGACGAAGGTTTTAGTAAGAAGGGGAGAAGACAGGATGCTTGTTCGCTCAAATACATATATATATATAGTTCTTATAGTTATACACACACACACACATGTGCACGCAAAGCACACAAACGCATACACCCAATACATCTTCAATCTGGAATCACATCTGGGATTAATATCTATGTATGTATGTATGTATGTTTGTGAGTGTGTGCTTGTGTGTATATTAGCATATCTTGTACTTGCCCTCCATATTCCACCCGTTGTTGCTGCGATAGACTTCGTCTGGGCCTCTGCTAACCGTCTCAGGAAATAATAGTCTTGTACCAGAATACATTTCGTTCTGATTCTTCTTATGGTTGCATCGATTACAGCATTACTGGTCTCACCAGGTTTCAGGGTCAAATCTACGGCATAGACGTGTCTGGCAATGCCAAGACAAATGCCCACAAACAGAAGATATTTGATGGACATTGTTGGAAATGTTTTCGCCTCTCCTTAAACGATAAAATTCAGACAGCTGCCCTCGATCCTAAACTAATCGTTTGGAATCCTCTCCTCAACTTCACTCTTTTATATGAGAAGAAATTTTCTCGGAAATGAAAAGAGTGGTGGAGGTTAGAAATAACAAAATGTAGTGACACGTATGTGATAGTACTTTATATAATTGTACATACCAGAATGTCTACTGCGTAGGTTTGCACGCACACACACACACACACACACACACACACACAGTAATCCAACTGGTTTAAAAAATCAACCAATGACAAATGAACTTTGGAAATTCCAGAAGAATTTTTCCAAGTACAGATTTCAAATAGAAAATGCGTGACACAAAAACCTCTTCAACTCACCATCACCCCCCACTCTCCTTGACTTCTTCTTCCTTCTCTAGACCTTCCTTTTTTTTTCTTTTTTTTTTTCCTAATCTTATCTCACCACTTATCTACACTTAATGTTTCAATTAAATTTGATTATTTACTAATTTTGTTTGCAAAAATAATTTCGAAGACCAAGTGATCCTTGGTACGCTGAGAACCCCTCCTACATCTTTTTTGTTTCCTTGGTTACGTTTCTTCCTGTGCCAGAAAAGTGTATTCTTTACCGCACATATTCCAGTGAGTATCTCCCAGATTATGTCTAGGCATTCTGTGGGACGGCAGTTTCCCACAATATTCCCCTTTCTTCTATCTTTCGTAATAAATGTTGTCCTCCCAGTCACCATCCACGCGGGGACTGTATCGTTCTGGACACGCTCATTCAATTGGCCTGCTAGTCTTTCATGCACCACGTGGCATCTCTTACGACCACAAACCCGAAGACATCATCGAAAATGATAATGCAAAGATCCTGTGGGATTTTATGATTCAGTGCAACCATGAGATAGAAAATAGGAAGCCAGACATAGTGTTAATTGAGAAAGAAAGTAAACTATGCTGGATCATAGATATAGCATGGTCAGCTGACAACAAGGTATGCGATAAGGAAGAAAGAAAAGTCGATACATATGACAGGTTAGCTTGGGAGGTAAAGCAGTTGTGGTCGATGAAAAAGGTGGTAGTGGTACCAATAATTATCGGAGCCCTAGGAACAGTGAGTAAAAATCTCGAGTTCATGGAACAAATAGGGGCTGCAATAAGGGTGGAGCACTTGCAGAAAACAGCACTGCTTGGAATCGCTCAAATACTCCGGAAGGTGCTCGAAAAATAAGAGCTGTTACCTTAGTTCACTGGTAGTGAACAGCTGGGAGGCGCAATGGCCCAGTGGTTAGGGCAGCGGACTCGCGGTCATAGGATCGTGGTTTCGATTCCCAGACCAGGCGTTGTGAGTGTTTATTGAGCGAAAACACCTAAAGCTCCACGAGGCTCCGGCAGGGGATGGTGGCGAACCCTGCTGTACTCTTTCACCTCAACTTTCTCTCACTCTTACTTCCTGTTTCTGTTGTGCTTGTAATTCAAAGGGTCAGCCTTGTCACACTCTGTGTCACACTGAATATCCCCCGAGAACTACGTTAAGGGTACACGTGTCTGTGGAGTGCTCAGCCACTTGCACGTTAATTTCACGAGCAGGCTGTTCCGTTGATCGGATCGACTGGAACCCTCGACGTCGTAAGCGACGGAGTGCCAACAAGACAAAGTGAACAGCTGTCACTGTAGTACATCTCTAGCGTTAGAAGCTGTGCAAAGGCAATGATAATAATAATTCTTTCAAATTTTTCATACAAGGCCAGCAATTTTCGGGACAGAGGGATAGCTGATGGTATTGACCCCCAATATACTACTGGTATTTTATTTTATCAACCCTGAAAGGATGAAAGGGAAATAAGCCGTTGGCAGAATTTCAACTCAGAATATTTTAGAATAAATACTCGTATGCTAGGGCTGCTGCTGTATTCCATTTCTAAATACAGGAGTTGATGTCTCATCAAGTAGTGAATCAGATGTTTCCGCCTCTTCTACCATGACATCTACTCAGGGCCGGCCACCGATATAAGCAACAAAACTCCTACACATGAACACAAGCTTTGGTGAGTCAGATGTTGTGACTCAGATCCAGATGTTTCTATAATCCTCTTGCTGTACCATTTGTCCTCTCTCTTGAGCAAGATGTAATAAAGGCTTGCTTTGTGATAGCTTCTGACAGTTTTTTTCTAACATCTTTTCTTTCCTTGGCAACGACTTCAAGACTCCCGAGCAGCGAATGAACCCTCTAACACCTGTTTCTACAGGAACGTATATTACTTCCTACCCTTTCTATCCGTTCTTTTCAAAGAGTTCAACCGTCTCACTGTGGAGGCGCAATGGCCCAGTGGTTAGGGCAGCGGACTCGTGGTCATAGGATCGTGGTTTCGATTCCCAGACCAGGCGTTGTGAGTGTTTATTGAGCGAAAACACCTAAAGCTCCACGAGGCTCCGGCAGGGGATGGTGGCGAACCCTGCTGTACTCTTTCAC
>NC_069007.1:18166977-18168135 GCF_001194135.2 Octopus bimaculoides
CTCACTCACTCACTACGGGTATAAATTTTTCCAACTTCATCACAACCACCCCACTTACAATATTATACAAAGAATTGTCAAGCAATGAGAGTAGCATTTAAAATTTCATGCGGCATTTACGTGTGTTTGCTTAAGTACCATTAGACAAATGGGTATGAAACTATAGTAGAGGAATTTTGATACCTATTGAAGAACAATGTCAAAACCAATTTTAAGTAAGAGACGAGAAACACGAAACAGAATCACGATTTTTAAACACTTTAGGATTTGAAAGTATTTCAAGGTTTAAGTGGAAAAAATTTCAAAAAGCCATTTCATTGAATGAGTTTACTCCGGATATGTTCGAGTCTTTCATTTTTGTTCAAGGGCTTACTGCGAAAAAAGATAGAGATGTACAAGATAGAGATATTAGCAAAATTAGATCAGGATCCAATTTAATCCTGCAGGCGGTAGTAGAAGAATGTGAGTGTGTTGTTAATTTGTGACATGACGCAAATAAAATTGAAGAGAAAGATTGCTCTCGGATTCAAGTGTGTCAACTGGCATCGGATAAGAAGAAAACATGAACACTGAATCTATGTTATAGGTGCTGTGATATATGTTTTAAAAATAACTGTCCGTTCAAAAATATAAAATGCTACAAGTGTGGTGAAATAGACTATAAAAAGTCACATTGTTGGACAGAACCTGAAAACGGTTCAACAGAAAAAATCGCGTAAACGGACTACCCTTGATAAAAAATACGAACGAGCCTCAAAAAAATTTGTGTATGTAAAAATTTATAACACAAACGTAGTTACAATTGGATTCAGGCAGCGACATGTCAATAATTAACACAGATACATGGAGAATAATCGGGAGACTTTGATTAAATAAAACCTCGAAAATTGCCCGTGGTGTTTTAGGAAAAAATTATATTTTAAGGGCGAATTGATAAGTAATATTATATTTCAAGGAATTAGGTCAGGTGGATCGTCTATCAAGGCTAACTTCAAAAACATGCGGAGCCATTTGAAGACACCGTTATTGCTACTTTGCGAGCAGAAAATGAAATACAAGGATATATATATATATATATATATATATATGGGAGAATATACGAAAAAACAACAACAGACGAGGACAGGTGGTGTAAATAACAAAAGGATGTATTAGTAT
>NC_069007.1:18172535-18174040 GCF_001194135.2 Octopus bimaculoides
GTGTGTGTGCGTGTGTGTGTGTGTTATACATATGCATGCATATATACACACACACACACACATACATACATACATACATACATACATACATACATACATACAAACACATATTTGAAGAAAAGCAACAAAAATTCAATAGGTTATAGCAGTACGTATGTTTCGTACAAACTTCATTTATTCATATATGTTGCTTTTCTTCAAATTTTCTTCACCAAATCTCTTGATTTTGTTTTTGGTTTTTACCCTACCAAATTCTGGTGCCTCAAACATTTTAAGTACCACATTTAATCTTTTGATTAAATCTATATTATTATTACAAATACATATGTAGATATATGTGTATATATGACGAGGGATCGAGAGCTGTAGCAATTTGCTGTACTTGAGATGTTTCAAGCCAAATAAAATCCATGCCAACCATACATACAGCCTCGTCCTCTACAGGAGACAGTGCCACATGAAATGCATTCATGCCAGTGCTGTATAAGCGCACCCGTGCCGGTGACACGTAAAAAGCACCCGGCATACTTTGTAAAGTGGTTGGCGTTAAGAAGGCCATCCAGCCATAGAAACCATGTTACAAGAGACAATTGGAGTCTGGACGGCTCCCTGGCTGGCTAGCTCCTGCCAAACCGTCCAACTCATGCTAGCATGGAAAATTAACTTTAAACCAATTAAATGAAACATGGAATAGGAATGGCGTTGCTGAAATTCAAACTGGCCAATATATCCTGTTCGTCATAATAATATGAACGTATAACTGCTTTAGGAATTAAAGAGGAGCCATCATTGACTCCAGTATAATTTCCGGAGTTTGTTTCCTGTAAAAAGAATCACAAAGTGATAAACAATGGCTTACTATCTTATATATAACATTAGCTACTGATCACATGTTCTCTCAATCCCCCTACACTCTGCCTCTCTCTCTCTCTTTCTCTCTCCACACGCACACACACACACACACACATACAATGACACATGTACATACATATTGATGCAAACTCACATAAATCTCTCAAGCAAATTCTGTTAAGCTTCGTAAATTCAATTCTACACTATTTGCCACATGTTTGTATAATACTGAAGGTGGAAGTGGGGGGTGTGATGAATTTTTAGAGGGGGTGGAAGTGTGTATGCGTAATGTGTCTTTTACATGTTTCAGTCATAAGGCTGGGGCACCGCCACGAACAAGCCTAGTTGAACTAATCGACCCCAATGCTTTTTTAATCTAGTATTTACTCTATCAGTCACTTTTACCAAACCACTAAGTTACAGGGATGTAAACACACCAACACCTGTTGTCAAGCAGTGATGGGTGGCAAACACCGACACGAACACACACACACACACACACACACCACAGGACTACTAAATTATTTCTCCTCCGGCACATTTCCTCCCTCCCTCTGTCTTCTCTCTCTCTATCCGTCTCTCCTTCTATCCAACCATGCCATCCCATCCTCACTATCCTCTTGCTAGCATCCCGCTACCTTGCCCCGACTTCT
>NC_069007.1:18174554-18175955 GCF_001194135.2 Octopus bimaculoides
ATTACGGTGGTTTCCTTTTAAGTCAATGAAGGTTGTGACAGAGACGCTGAGTACTTGCACGTGAGGTGGAATGTTAGGTGGAGTGCACAGAAAATCTTTTGGTAAGACGGCGAGCTGGCAGAAACGTTAGCACGCTGGGCGAAATGCTTAGCGGTATTTCGCCTGTCGTTACGTTCTGAGTTCAAATTCCGCCGAGGTCGACTTTGCCTTTCATCCTTTCGGGGTCGATTAAATGAATACAAGTTACACACTGGGGTCGATGTAATCGACTTAATCCCTTTGTCTCTGTCCTTGTTTGTCCCCTCTATGTTTAGCCCCTTGTGGGCAATAATGAAATAAGAAAATTTTTTGGTGTGATGTTGGTATTTTGATGTATGTATTTCATTAGGGCTTCGTTGTTTGTGTTGATTGCTGTGAGATTTACTATTGTCTTCGACGGTGGTTCTTGTATGGTGTGCGGTGCTGGCAGTGGTGTTGGTGGTGTTGGTAATATAGGTGATATAGTTGATGGTCGTGTGTCGGGAAGTGCTGGGATGGTATCCTTTTTGCGTTTTTTTTTTTTTTCCTTTCGGGGAATTCCTTCCCACCCTCCCACTCATTGTTTACTTCAATGGCGGTTTCTGGGTCAGACTCGAGAAGGGGGTCGAACAGGTGGGTTGTTGTTTGTCGAAATGGTTTCTCGCTTTCGTGCTGCTGGTTTTGGTGCTGGAGTGTTCTTAGTGTTGCTCCTTCGCCTGTCCTTGGCTGCTGCTACAGATGGCGTCCCTTCATAGTGTGAATGGTGCCGCAATTAATCCTACTGATGCCGCTTCTGTGGTGATCTTCGTTACAGTCCTTGTGACTGTTGATGTTTTCTCTGCACACTGTGCAGTCGCTGCTGCTTTGGGTGGTGGTGGAGTTACTTTTGATGCAGCCTGCGTTACTGCTGCAAGTGCTGTTGTGAAGTCTCTTTTGCTGGACTGGGGTGTTTGTTGTTGTTATTATTATTATTATTATTATTATTATTATTATTATTATTATTAAGCGCCTCCCCCTATTGGGAGTTTTATTTGTTATATCTTTTTCTGTGGGAGGCGCAATGGCCCAGTGGTTAGGACAGCGGACTCGCGGTCATAGGATCGCGGTTTCGATTCCAAGACCGGGCGTTGTGAGTGTTTATTGAGCGAAAACACTTAAAGCTCCACGAGGCTCCGGCAGGGGATGGTGGCGAACCCTGCTGTACTCTTCCACCACAACTTTCTCTCACTCTTACTTCCTGCTTCTGTTGTGCCTGTAATTCAAAGGGTCAGTCTTGTCACACTCTGTGTCACGCTGAATATCCCCCGAGAACTACGTTAAAGGTACACGTGTCTGTGGAGTGCTCAGCCACTTGCACGTTAATTTCACGAGCAAGGCTGTTCC
>NC_069007.1:18176583-18179209 GCF_001194135.2 Octopus bimaculoides
GAAGGAACCAGAACCTTTCCAACAATGTCCATCAAATATCTTCTGTTTGCGGGCATTTGTCTTGGCATTGCCAGACACGTCTATGCCGTAGATTTGACCCTGAAACCTGGTGAGACTAGCGATGATACCATCGATGCAACCATAAGAAGAATCAGGGGGAAATGTATTCTGGCAGAAGACTATTATTTCCTGAGACGGTTAGCAGAGGTCCAGATGAACTCTATCGAATCACCAACAGGTGGAATATGGAAGGTAAGTACAAGATATGCTAATATACACACAGGCGAACACAATCATGCAGTTCATGCATAAATACATACATACATACATACCTACATACATACATACAACGTACATACATACATACCAGATTTGCAGATATACACACAGGCACACACGCACACATACACACACACATATACATACATACCAACATATTAGAAATAGTGGTTTATTCTTAGCCAAGCATTTCTCCTGCAGTTGCTTCACTAGTAGGATTACATCTGTAGTATACCTCTTCTGGCAACAAAGACCCTGCGTGAGCACGATTTAGTGACTACCAGTAAGTCGGTGCTAAAGACAGGGCTCGTGGGGTCGGAGCATACCTGTTTTGAACACCTCATCGTGTGATTTATTGTTTGTGGTTTGTGATTTATTGTTTGTGATTTATTGCTTGTAATTTATTGTGTTGTAATTCATTCGATTTCATTGTACATGAAAATTTTATATCATTCGATTGTATGTGACCCCAATCACATTGTATTGTCCCCTCTATGTTAGCCTGCATGGGTAATAAAAAAACAGATCCCGTAGTGTGATTCTTCTATGGTGTCCTCTCTCTATGGCATCTGATTTACCTTTGTAGCACTTTACAAGATATTGCTACGTCAGTCATAGGGTATTACAACTTCTTGTATAAGTTGTTTAACTATCTGGGTACCTCTCTGCTCACGTGTGACCTGTGGTCAACTCTCTTTTCACTCCAGCCACTATGAAGGCGAGACGAACTGTTAGCGTTCTACATCAGATTCGCGTTTGGCCGTACGGCTTTTCAATGTTGTTTTCACTGTCCATTTTTTCCTGTCTTGGTTTGTGTTTGCCACCTTGGAATTCTCTGTTTAGTGGGTCGATCCACTACTCAGGAAGAGACTATTCTAGAGTACGCTCTGCTTTATCTTCGAAACGTCTAGTTAGAATAGAGGCAGCTGACGAAGGATTAATTCCAAGTGGCTATCTGTTTTCCTATGTGTTCGTTCCGTGGTCTGTAGTTCATTATTCTAACGTCCTGTACCCTGATATGCATCTATATACACATGTAGATGTAAGTATGTACATATATGTGTGTATACATGCATATATATTCTTTGTATTAATAATCATGTACCCTACCTCACTAAATATTTTGAACATCTCTGCAACTATCCCTGGTGGACCTTCAGCTTTCTTGTTCTCCGTGTCTCTTCATCTTCTCTATTTTGCTGCTGTCTATTTCAATTGCTGGTCTCTCTCTCTAGAGTCAGAGTCCCTTATTTTTTTGCCAGCGGAATGGACTGGAGCAACATGGAATGAAGTGTTTTGCTCAAGAACACAACGCATTGCCCAGTCTAAAAATCGAAACCACAATCTTATGATCAGGAGTACAACAGCCTAACCACTAAGCCGCATGCTTCCATGTATTTCCTTGGTATGACATTAAACTGCATCCAGTGGATGATAATAATAATAATGATAATAATAGAAGAAAATTCTAACTGGGCCCCACTTGCGAGGTCATGCGCTGTTTATCTTGGTATGAGATCACCATGTTGCGTACGTATGTTTGTGATGCATGTACCCGGTGTACCCTTATCTGACGGGTAGTCATGATGGGTATACTGGGCTTCGTATATTTTACCCCAGAGTCACTTTGATGGCATGCACTGCTCTCTCACTCAATAATAATAATAATAACAACAAAAACAAAAACAACAACATCGAAAAATACCTTAGGTTCGAAATTTCCCCAAGAAGGCTGGAGGGTGTATCAGCCGAAACGTTGTGCTAACAACAAACAAGATGAGGACGAATATCCGTCAAATGTAAATAATGCACAACTTGTTATTGTTATTATATTTGTTTAAAGCTGCAAGGAGTTCCACGCTGTATAACCGTACCATCAGATTAGCCTGGAAGATGGAATTTACAAAACTAAACTAAATGTGTGTATGTATGTATGTATGTATGTATGTATATATATAGTAGACTTACTTGTAAAATAGGACGTGTGCGTTCAATAATGTAATAATACAAAGAATATATATACATGTATACACACATATATGTACATACTTACATCTACATGTGTATATACATGCATATCAGGGTACAGGACGTTAGAACAATAAACTACAGACAACGGAACGAACACATAGGAAAACGGAAAGCCCCTTGGAATATCCCTTCATCAGCTGTCTCTATTCTATCTAGACGTTTCGAAGACCAGACAGGACGTACTCTAGAATAGTCTCTTCCTGAGTAGTGGATCAACCAACTTTGTATTATTACATTATTGAACGCACACGTCCTATTTTACAAGTAAGTCTACTATTATTCTGACGTGACTATCTTTCTATCTATCTATCTATCT
>NC_069007.1:18180278-18180883 GCF_001194135.2 Octopus bimaculoides
AAAGCCCAACTGACAATCGTCAAAGATGCTTGCAAAGGTACACTGAGAACAAACTGTAGTAAAGTCCAAACAGAGTTTAATGTTGCTGTATCGACTGTAACAATGTCCGACCTACAGAAACCCCTATATTCCGGATTGGTAATGAGCTTGTTTATCTTGAACTTACAAACGCCAATCCCAGTCAATAAACAACAGCAAGCAGTTTACTGGGTCCAACATATCAACTCAGCTGGCTCGACTGATGTCTTCACATATTTTGCAAATAAATTAGGACAGAGGAATGGTAAGTAGAGATATTGTTTAAAATTCTATGCTAGATATTTGTCATGTGAGAACCTTATGAGAAGGACCGAGCATTGAAATACAAATAACAAGTTTTTTCCGGATCTGATCAAACATGCAAATAAATGTCTTTGAGAATAAATTTGAGCCGACTCTGGGAATAGAATTTCCGAGTCGTTAATCTACAGCGCCAAACCATGAGCACATATGTGTGTGAGTGTGTGTATGTATGAGTGTGTGTCTGTGTGTGAGTGTATATATACATATATATAAATATATCAATTAGAAAATAGAGGATAATATGCTAACCCCACCCCTTTTAC
>NC_069007.1:18180983-18184502 GCF_001194135.2 Octopus bimaculoides
TATATATAATTTCATGTCTCTTCCCCTTCAGTAAATTCCATCCATTTTCAGCGAGAGTAAAGCTTTATGCGACTGTCTTCGTCCATACACATCACATGTCCAAACCAACACAGTCCCCTCTTTTCCACACTTCTTCTTATGCCTAATGTTTTCTCAATACACAAGTACTTTATCTTACATGCACTCTGATGTTGAACATCCAACAGAGCAAATTAACTTCACTCCTCTCTAGTCTTCGCATGTCCATTTCAAATTTTCACTACCATGTAGCATTGCCCTTCATCTACAATAATCTTACAATCTGCATCTTTACGCAAAGGGATCTTTTGTTGCCAGCAAGTATAATGGCTCTCTGAACTTTCTCCATCCTATTTTTATTCTAGCAGTTATAATTTGATAACAATCAAATGCATAAATTTAATAAGAATTTAATATTTACAGATTCATAAACATAAGTTTGATTTTAAATATATTTCCAGATTGCGCCAGTGCCCAGATCGACCTTGTTTTCCTTATTGATTCATCCGGAAGTGTTGAAAAGCCTGACTTTGAGAAGACAAAAACTTTCTTGAAAAATATTGTGTATAACCTAGACATTAGTCCAGAAAAGACACGTGTTGCAGTGATTAGATTTGCAGATACACCTAACGTATCATTTTTCTTAGGAGACCACAATACGAACTTTGCAGTAAGAAATGCTATTGACGCTATCATTTACGATGGTACTGGAACTGCTACGGACACTGCTCTTGACAAAGCACGTACCAGTGTCTTCACAAATACAAGAAAATCTGTTGCTTCCAAAGTTTTAGTTTTGGTGACTGATGGAAAGTCAAATAATGAAAATGAAACAATAGCGGCGGCTGAAAAACTGAAAGATGATGGCGTCACTATATTTACGATTGGAGTTGTCAATCCAAAAGTGTCTGAGTTAATTGCAGCAGCAAGTGAACCCAGTTGTACACATTTCATCAACTTGAAAGGTTATAATGAGACTGATTTTATTGTGAAGAAATTTAGATCTGATTTTTGTGAAGGTAAGTCTGGCGTCTTATAATTGTCATTATCATTGGTAGGCGGCGAGCTGCCAGAACTGTTAGCATACTCAACGAAATAGTGGTATTTCGCCCATCACTATGTTCTGAGTTCATATTCCACCGTGGTCGACTTTACATTTCATCCTTTCGAGGTCGATAAATTAAGTACCAGTCAAGTACTAGGGTCGATGTGATCGACTGGTCCTCTCACCCAAAATTTCAAGGCCTGTGCCTGCATTAGAGAGTATTATTAGTGGTCGTTTGTCAGCCGGGCGAAATGCTTAGCGGTGTTTCGTCTGTCGCTACGTTCTGGGTTCAAATTCAGCAGTGGCTGACTTTGACTTTTATCCTTTCGGGGGCCGATAAATTAGGTACCAGTGATACACTGGGTTCGACTAGTCCCCTTCCCCAAGATTTCAGGCTTTGTGCCTTTAATGGAAAGAACTATTAATGGTTGTGGTGGTGGTTGTTCTTGTTATTCCTGATGCAGCAGCATAGCTGTGTTTGAGAAATTTGTTTCCTAACTGCACGGTTACACGTTCAATTCCACTGCATGGCAGCCTGGGCAAGTGTCTTCTACAATAGCTTTAAGTTGGCCAGAGTCCTGTGAGTGAATTTGGCAGACGGAAACTGAAAGAAGCCCGTTCTTTACATGGATATATGTAAATGAGGGTCACTGCCTTACAAGTATTGCCATTCGCTTCCAATATTTTCTGAAAACCATGTCTGGCCGTGGGAAAATATCGGAAACTGATGAGGATTGGTGACCGGAAGGGCATCCTGTTGCAGAAAAATGTGCATCAATAAACTGCATACAACCCATGCGAGCATGAAATAGTGAATGTTAAAATGATGTGATGATCATCACGTTATTTGTGTGTGTGTGTGTGTGTGTGTGTGTGTGTGTGTGTGTGTGTGTGTGTGTGTGTACATATAAGTTTTATATACATACACACGCACACACAAGGGGTGTTCTTTAAAGATTTCCTCTAACCTACTTCCGGCTATTGTTGTTGGCACTCCGTCGCTTACGACGTCGAGGGTTCCAGTTGATACTACAATACACAAAACAATAAAATCCCTTTAATTTATACCCGCTGACTCGGAAGCCTCCTCTGGATCCCTAGCTTCAGCGACAGTTGTGAACTTGGGACCTAACAGATGACCAATTATAGCACTTACGCAGCATACCTATTGGTTTAGGTCATCGGCGAATTAAACCCCTCATATTCTTTATATATGTATATACGTATAGACATTCCTTATGTATTCTTTATGTATGTATACGTTCTAGCTCACTTCCGCTGTTTACAGCAGTGCTTGGAAGGAAGGTGTGTAGCGTGTGATCGTCGCATTGACCATGACAGTGGAAGTTGTCATGGCGATACCTGCTCAGAAGCCTACGAAAAGTTGCAGAAAATGTGCGGAGAGGAGTGTATGTGTTGCACACAAGTGTACGAGTGGTTCAGACATTTCCAAGATGACCGAACAAATGTCGATATTGAAAGATAAATATAATTTAAATATATACAATGCTTAAAAGCAATCTTTCAGGTTGAAACACACAACATGCGTGGGTTTTATTTGTAAAAATGAGTAAGGATGTTGGTCTATGAGAGAACATGAGAAATAATGTGAAGAAGATGAAATGGTTGAAGATGACGTAGAATGGGAAAAAGAAAAAAAACAATAAGTGGAATGGAAAAAAAAAAATTTTAATAAAAGAGAAGGAACCCAAGAAAGAAAAACAAGAGTTACATCCCCTTAGAATTAAAACAGGAGTTACATCCCCTTAGAATTAGAACAAGAGTTACGACTCGTCAAAGTCAATGGCGGAAGCATATCCTTCTTCAATCTGGAGGTAGAAAAACGTTACGGTCAGTTAATATGTAAACAGAAGATAAAACACAGTTTGTGGATTCGCCAAATTATCTCCCTTAAACCATTTCTGATGGCAAAATTTATGGCGAATGGGACAGAGGAATCTCTAGTCTGTTTCCAGTCTGCGGGGTCTTTTTTCGGCGCTGATCGGCAACTGGAACCCTATAACTCTAGCAGATGGCATCTGAAATGGGGACATAGGCAATAAATCTCTCTTCTAGCATTTAATTTAGCACTTAAAAGATTCAGGTGCACCCATAAAAGGTTATGTAATTCAAAATATAAACAATAACAAACCATAAAATACGTTTTTATTTTTCAAAATGGAACAAAACAGTGAAAGGGAAAATAATGTTTATTTTTGTCTACTTCCACTTTATTTATATTTGTAAAGTTTCCTCCTGCTTTGATCAGATCCTCAAAATTAATCTTAGGTAACACATCTGCATCTACAGTTATTCGAGATAAAGGCATCCCAAATATTATTCTAGCAAGCTTAAAGTGATTTCTTTTGTGCCGTAAACCATTTACCATTTCTGTGGTAACCCTCACCCCTCCTTCCCTTGATGCCCCGAGCACGAGCTTATTTTGCTTAATGGTT
>NC_069007.1:18186735-18188052 GCF_001194135.2 Octopus bimaculoides
TAATATACAGAAAAAATATATATATAATCTTTTTATTATCTTTATCTTGTGATATTTACTTTACTTTATATTATACTCATTTATTGTGCTTTTAATTGTTGATTTTTCTACATGTGATAGTGGATTTTCATCGATGAGTTCTTGAAACTTGGTTCTTTTCCCTAAAACTATATATTTTATATATATTTTATCTATAAAGCTCAATTTAATTTTTATTTTTTATAAATTGATTTTAGTTGAGTTTTTACCTGTAATTTTGGATTTTGTCCCTAATATTATTATTACTATTATTATTATATATAAATGATATGTGTAAAAATATGCTGAGACCCCCTTCGGTCATTGCTGACCATGGGATTGCACCTAGAATGTTACCCTCCTAGACACAAGTCTGGGCAATGATGTTTATGGAAGACCAGCTGTCGCCCATGCATACCGGCCTCCCCTCTACACGCTACCAGCGTTATCCAAGGGGCCGATACGGCTTGGAAACTCATTTCTACAGCTGAGTGAACTGGAGCAATGTGAAATAAAGTGTCTCGCTCAAGAACACAACACGCAGCCCGGTCCGGGATTCGAACTCACAACCTCACGATCGTAAGCTCGACGCTCTAACCACTGAGCCATGCGCCTTCACTATATATATTTTCAGAAAGAATACGATTAATCGGAAATTCTCTCATAAGGTGAATACTTGCACTTTGAAGTGCTCAACAGGAACTTGAGACAAGAGAAACGAAAATATTATATGAAGAAACGTAAGACTAGGTAATTTAATCGATAAACATTACTCCGATCTCAGATGAATTTAAAGAACAAGTATATACATAATACATTAATAATACACATAGACATTTCTTAAAAATCAATGAATAAATATATTAGAAATATATATGTGAGGCAACAGAATTTTCAATAATTTTTAGATATATGCATATATCAAGAACTTCTGTTGCTTCTGCTAAGTAAAGAACACATATATAAAGTAAAGGACACATATATAAAACTCATTTTCTGAGTTCTATTTTTTGTTTGTATTTTCAACCTGTATGTATGTATGTATGTATATAGGGAATGGAGGCGCGATGGCCCAGTGGTTAGGGCAGCGGACTCGCGGTCGTAGGATCGCGGTTTCGATTCCTAGACCGAGCGTTGTGAGGGTTTATTGAGCGAAAAAACACCTAAAAGCTCTACGACGCTCCGGCAGGGGATGGTGGCGAACCCTGCTGTACTCTTTCACCACAACTTTCTCTCACTCTTACTTCCTGTTTCTGTTGTGCCTGTAATTCAAAGGGTCAGCCTTGTCACACTCTGTGT
>NC_069007.1:18188645-18189495 GCF_001194135.2 Octopus bimaculoides
GAGGTGTTCTGCGAACCGGTCAGCCAAGCGGCGTCCCGTTTTATCCGATGTACAGAGAATGGCAGAGAGAGCAGGAGATGCAATAGATGATGTTGGTAGAAGTGCAGGTGAAGGAGTCGGTGATGCGATAGGGTCGGTGATGTGATAGGATCGGTGATGGGTGCCGGTGAGGAGGGTGGTGTTGGAGAGGTAAGGGCAAGTGCAGCAGCGTGAGCGGAAGCAGGGGAACGAGCCAGGTTAGGAGGTGGGGTTGGGGAAGAAGCTGTGGACCAAGAGGTCTCGTAGGTTGTGGGCTCGTTTGAAGGAGGGGAGGGGTCTGTTAGGGAAGATGTGTGAGGTGGAGAGGTGCCACATGGGAAACTAGGCATTGATGAATGGCTTGTGGGAATTATAGAAACCATGTAGATAGATGTAGTAAGTAAAGTGAGAGACAGCAATGAATTTGGTAACGAATTTAGCATGCAGGCCGGAGTCCTTCAAAGTTCTGTCCTTAGCCCCTCCTTTTCTTATATTTCTAAAGGGCATCACAGAGAGATTTAAGATTGGTCAACTACTGCGATTCCAATATGTTGATGATTTAGTTCTCGTAGATGAATTAATAGGGAAATTAAAGAGGAAATTCTGAGCGTAGAAGCTAAACTTTGACTTGAGAAGTCTTCATATAAACTTAGCAAAGACGAAGGTTTTAGTCAGAAGGGGAGAAGACAGGATGCTTGTTCGCTCAAATACATATATATTTGTAGTTTTTATAGTTATACACACACATACATGTGCACGCAAACGCACACTAACACACGCCCAATACATCTTACATCTGGAAGTACATCTGGAATTAAAGCTGATATATATA
>NC_069007.1:18190282-18190624 GCF_001194135.2 Octopus bimaculoides
GGTTGCATCGATGACAGCATCGCTGGTCTCACCAGGTTTCAGGGTCAAATCTACGGCATAGACATGTCTGGCAATGCCAAGACAAATGCCCACAAACAGAAGATATTTGATGGACATTGTTGGAAAGGTTCTGGTTCCTTCTGAAATGATAAAAGTCAGACAGCAACTCGCTATCCAGAACTGATCGTTTGGAATCCTCTCTTCGACTTCACACCTTTATATATGAAGAATTTTTCTCAGAAATGAAAAAGGGGGGAGGAGGTTAACAATAACAAAAAGGAGTGACACATATCTAATTGCACTGTATATAATAATACATACTAGAATTCTACTGCGTAGATT
>NC_069007.1:18190634-18191357 GCF_001194135.2 Octopus bimaculoides
CAATTATTATTGGTATAAATGTAAATTTGTAATCTGGATATAGAAGCTGGTGGTTTCAAAGCAGCAGCTGTCCATAGTTATCTTCTTTCTCTTAGATTTTCAAAGAGATATTCACATTAACAGGGCAGCTGAACTCTATGACGGTACTTACTTCTTCTGGTCTGTGTCAAACAGCAATATCCGGCCTCTTTTGTTTATACGTAACGGAAGTTTTGATGACAATGTTCCACTAATATTCCTAAATGTATGTATTTGATAAGAGAGAGATTCTATATATTTATTCTAAAACAGTCTTTATCTGAATGGCATGGGAAGGTGTTCTTTAATGACATTTTGAAGCAGCTACTAATAACAAGCGTGATATGTTTGTATGTGTGTGCATGTGTACTTCTCTGTGTGTGAGTCTGTGCCTGTGTGTATATATAAAAATCTGGTACTTACCCTCCATATTCCACCCGTTGTTGCTGCGGTAGAGTTCATCTGGGCCTCTGCTAACCGTCTCAGGAAATAACTGTCTTGTGCCAGAATACATTTCGTTCGGATTTTTCTTACGGTTGCATCGATGACAGCATCGCTGGTCTCACCAGGTTTCAGGGTCAAATCTACGGCATAGACATGTCTGGCAATGCCAAGACAAATGCCCACAAACAGAAGATATTTGATGGACATTGTTGGAAAGGTTCTGGTTCCTTCTGAAATGATAAAAGTCAGACAGCAACTCGC
>NC_069007.1:18193796-18195622 GCF_001194135.2 Octopus bimaculoides
GAGAGAGAGAGAGAATGTAAGTATATATATATATTTGACAAGGGATCGGGAGCTGTAGCAATTTGCTGTACTTGAGATGTTTCAAGCCAAATAAAATCCATGCCAACCATACATACAGCCTCGTCCTCTACAGGAGACAGTGCCACATGAAATGCATTCATGCCAGTGTTGTGTTGACACGTAAAAAGCACCCAGCATGCTCTGTAAAGTGGTTGGCGTTAAGAAGGCCATCCACCCATAGAAACCATGTTACAAGAGACAACTGGAGTCTGGACGGCTCCCTGGCTGGCCAACTGGTGTCAAACCATCCAACTCATGGCAGCATGAAAAATTAACGTTAAACCAGTTAAATGAAACATGGAATAGGATTGGCGTTGCTGAAATTGAAACTGGCCAAGATATCCTGTTCGTCATTATGACGTGACCTATATGATCGCTTTAGGAATTAAAGAGCAGCCTTCGTTGACTCGAGTATAATTTCCGGTGTTTGTTTCCTGTAAAAAGATTGACAGTCAAAGTGATAAACAATGGCTTACTATCTTATATATAACATTAGCTACTGATCACATGTTCTCTCAATCCCTCTACACTCTGCCTCTCTCTCTCTCTTTCTCTCTCCACACGCACACACACACACATACAATGACACATATACATACATATTGATGCAAACTCACATAAATCTCTCAAGCAAATTCTGTTAAGCTTCGTAAATTCAATTCTACACTATTTGCCACATGTTTGTATAATACTGAAGGTAGAAGTGGGGGGTGTGATGAATTTTTAGAAGGAGTGGAAGTGTGTATGCGTAATGTGACCCCAATGCTTTTTTAATGTAGTATTTACTCTATCAGTCACTTTTACCAAACCACTAAGTTACAGGGATGTAAACACACCAACACCTGTTGTCAAGCAGTGAAGGGTGACAAACACCGACACGAAGACACACACACACACAAGGCTTTCGTTGGCCTGAGGCTACAATAGATGACATTTTCTCAGCTGGATACTCTTCATGTCGCTAACCCTCACCTGTTTCCAAGTCAGTTAATATTTTTCGGGGCCAGACATGTTCCCACAGAATATTGGAAACGAATGATACTGCTTGTATCATGACAAATAGTAACCATTTACATCTATCGCACGATGTCAAGATGAAGAGACACACACAAACAAACACACACACACACACACACACACACATATTTATACATATAGATAGAAATACATACACACACATACATATATATGTGTGTGTGTGTGTGTGTGTGTGTGTGTGTGTGTGTATTCTTCTACTTGTTTCAGTCTTTTGACTGCGGCCATGCTGGAGCACCGCCTTTAGTCGAGCAAATCGACCCCAGGACTTATTCTTTGGAAGCCTAGTACTTATTTTATCGGTCTCTTTTTGCCGAACCGCTAAGTTACGGGGACGTAAACACACCAGCATCGGTTGTCAAGCGATGGTGGAGGGACAAACAGACACATATATATACATATATACGACGGGCTTCTTTCAGTTTTTGTCTACCAAATCCACTTGGGTTGGCCCAAGGTTATAGTTGAAGACACTTGCCCAAGGTGCCACGCAGTGGGAATGAACCTGGAACCATGTGGTTGGTAAGCAAGCTACTTACCACACAGCCACTCCTATGATTGAATGCTATCAATTGAAACAATTCTTCCACTGAGGCCTCAGGTCGTATTTCTAATCGCATTAGCAATACGACCACTGCATGTTCACAAAGGGCTCCTCGGCAGTCAGAGAAGGGCCATAACGTAACAGAAAGAGCAAATCAGTAAAAAGAGAAAATGCCTTGGGCTTCAAT
>NC_069007.1:18196553-18198711 GCF_001194135.2 Octopus bimaculoides
TATGTATGTATGTATGTATGTACGTATGTATGTATGTATGTACGTATGCATGTATGTATTTATATGTGTATGTATGTAACCAACCTCAGAAACCATTTCCACCGCCAGTAGGGGCATTAACACCACCACCATCACCACCTGTACAACCTCTGCTGTCTCTTCACTTAATATTCTCTTTCTCCTTAATTCCGCTAATCTCTCCATATATGACCCACTTCAAGGAACCAATCCCAGCTACTACCCAGACATTGCAATTTTACCCTTCTCTATTCCAGCATTTTTGGAAAATTTCAAGTGATTTCTCTTCCGTCTCTCCTCATTGAAATTTTAGAAGAAAACTGAGCTAAATATTATTATTATTATAAATTACAACAACAACAAACATCCCGACAAATATATAACCAAAATACCAGTACTTACGAATGTATATAACATACAGAAAATGGCACCACTAGGCACTGCACACATCCTACGTAAAGCAGTGAAAATAAGAGCACCACAGCAAATTTATTCATGACATATATTTATTCATGACCTATATATTTTATTACTGTTGGTTCTACCTTGTTCGCGGCTAGAGTTCCTAGGATTCATATGTGAGGGATACTTTCAAAAGTCTTCCTTTAATGGAACCAAGCCACGCTTTTGTTCTACTGGAACTAGATTGTTTTCCGCAAAAAACGTATATATCTTTCCTGCGAGGATGCCTGTTAACACTTTCCATAAGAAGTTAAGATAAGCGATGGGTCGGTAATTGCCAACCTAATTGCCTTTTGACTGATTTTTCATCAACAATATTATCTTTTCCTCTACAATCCATTCCGGAACAATTTAAGCAATTGTCTAATTGCAACCCAATTCGTTTGTGTGTTGGCGTAAACCACTTGAGCCAGTAGCCTTGGATTCCGTCTGGTCCTGCCACTTTCCAGCTTAGTAACTTTAATACCTGTGTAATTACATCTTCCGTTGTTACGCGTACATGGACTTGTCTTGGAGCCTCAGGGTTACGGAGTTCGGATCTCATGGAATGACTCCACTCAGCACCATGGTTGTGGAAAACCACTTGCTCCCAGATATTACTACAAAATTAGCGGGTTTCCTCAGTTTCAAGAGGTAGACAACCTTCTGTGCCTCCACCTAAGCTCTTAAAAAACTGCCTCTTATTTGAGAATAACCTGTTTTGCTTCAGTGTTTTTGCCCGGATACGCTGTTCCAAGGTTTCGATAAATTTTGAACCTTTTTTTTTTTTACTGTTTGGCATTTTGTTACAAGATATGCCCTCACACCTTCTTTAGTATGTTTCCATTACTCTTTGGATCATTCTATGCGATTCAGATCTTTGCGTACAGTTTCAATATCGCCTTCGAGTCTCCGCTTCCACCATGGCTCCTTCCGTCCGCCTGCTTTCCTCTCATTTTTCCCCAACCATTTCACTACTAAAACTGAACCGGATCTAACCAAGTCCCTTCTTTCCGATAGACCTTTCTTTGGAAAGTACTTCAGGATCCCATCAACCTTTTGGGTCACGCATTTCACATTGTCACGGTCGAGGCATCTCAATTCACTGGCTCGGTCTCTGTTCTTGTAACAATTATACCCTCGAGTCATATCATGAGGCCCCTCTGTTCCTCACGTTATACTGATTGACCGGCCTCACCTCCACTACAGCTTCACCTTGTCTACTCATTCGCTCATCTTCACCTACATTGTCTTCCTCGAGGTTTTTCTATTATTTACTTCTATTGTATACAAAATTAGTAAAAAAAATCAAAATTTATTTGAATTCTTAAGAGTAAACAGATGGTAAGATAGGATGTGAAAAACAAGAAAAGGGGGGGGGTGTAGAGAAACGAGGAGAAGTAAAGCAGTGGAAGTGGATAGTGGGAGTGAGGTTTTGTGTAGCCAGTTTTTTAAAATTTTATTTGATATATTTTTTTAAGATTTCCTGTTGAACCTCAAAACTTTGTCATTGGTTGATTTTTAAACAATTGGATTTCTATACATTGTTCCACATGATGTGTGTGTGTGTGTGTGTGTGTGTGTGTGTGTGTGTGTGTGTGTAAATCTACGCAGTATAATTCTAGTATGTATTATTATGTACAGTGCAGTTAGATATGTGTCACTCCTTTTTTGTTATTGCTAACCTCCTCCCCACTTT
>NC_069007.1:18199445-18200117 GCF_001194135.2 Octopus bimaculoides
AGATTACAAATTTACATTTATACCAATAATAATTGGTGCCCTTGATTTTGTGAGTAAATGCCCAAGTAACAATGTTTATAAGCTAGGTTTTTCAAAAAAAGAAATCAAACAACGAACTTATACATTACAAACATAATCAGTAAGTGGAACAGTAAAAAAATACAAGACATTTATCAAGTTTTAAATGTAACATTACACTGGTCAACAAGTATTTTTCATCAAGTATATGTCAAGGTGGACTTAGTGTAGTTTTTAATGCTGATTTCGAATATACAATTAGTTTTTTGACATCACGTACAGTTTTCAAAATGAGAAAGTTTTTTTCGTTTTAGCTCATGTATTATATAGAAATTAGTGGAGGCGCAATGGCCCAGTGGTTAGGGCAGCGGACTCGCGGTCATAGGATCGCGGTTTCGATTCCCAGATCGGGCGTTGTGAGTGTTTATTGAGCGAAAACACCTAAAGCTCCACGAGGCTCCGGCAGGGGATGGTGGAAAACCCTGTTGTACTCTTTCACCACAACTTTCTCTCACTCTTACTTCCTGTTTCTGTTGTACCTGTAATTCAAAGGGTCAGCCTTGTCACACTCTGTGTTACGCTGAATATCCCCGAGAACTATGTTAAGGGTACACGTGTCTGTGGAGTGCTCAGCCACTTGCACGTTAATTTCAC
>NC_069007.1:18200489-18201848 GCF_001194135.2 Octopus bimaculoides
TCATTCCTATTGCACACTTCATAAATCATATGAGAATATAGAACTTTTACTTCATACCATTGCCTATGAAAGACACTCATGGAAAATATGTGAAGATTCAAAATTCATTGGAATGTTAATGGGAATGCAGTCAGGTTTGTCTATGGGAGAGTCGGGCAACTGACAGATATTATTTGGAATCAAACTAGCAGGCAAGAACATCATACCAGCCAGGACTGTGTAGCGTCAAGAATACACCTTTTGTAAATCCATGTAATGTCCTATTGCCTCTTTTGCACATAAATCTTGGACTGATGAAACAGTTTGTAAAGACACTGGGGAAGAGAAATGCCAGAGGGCTTGAGTATATTGTAGAAAAGTTTCCCAAAATCACACAGGCGAGGTTGAAAGAGGATATTTTTGTCGGACCCCAAATTAGAGAAGTACTCAAAGATGTCAACTTCAATAGAACACTGGATGAACTGGAACCGCCTGCCTGGAAATGCTTTCAACTGGATCTGTGAGGATTTTCTGTGGCAGCAAGAAGGCACTGGATTACAAGGACGGCCTCAAGAATCTTCTGAACACACACACACACATACACGATGGCTTCAGACCCGTGTTCGAGTATTGCTGTCGCCTGATCGAAAGTCCCACACATGCCAAGGCTACGACCAGCCATTTTTTGTGATATGTCTTACTTTTTTCAATGATGCCTATGCATGATGATATTTTCACTAATCTAAAACTAATCTAAAACTAATCTCTGAACCTGAACAACATAAACTCGAAAAGAAGAACTAATCTACGTCATCGAATATTGTTGGTGTTGCAGGTTTTCTCTCAGAGTTTCCCTTTCCTAGAGAGATGTTGTGACAACAGCAAAGGGACCCCTCCACTCCCAGTGACTTTTACCTGAGAATGTACCTTAAGAAAGCAAAAATATAAAATAAAGAATTTGGATGAGTGAATAAAACAAAGCATTTGGATGAGTGAATAATAGTTTAGATAGGGTAACAATATCTCGTATGCTCTTTTTGTTTATAACAGTAAGGTGTAATTTGAGGTAGTTTTATTTGCTATTTCTAACAGGTCAGGAGACTTCTCTCTTTGGCACATAAATTCTTTTGTCTTTTATTTCTGTAGGTAACCAAAGCCCAACTGACAATCGTCAAAGATGCTTGCAAGGGTACACTGAGAACAAACTGTAGTAAAGTCCAAACAGAGTTTAATGTTGCTGTATCGACTGTAACAATGTCCGACCTACAGAAACCCCTATATTCCGGATTGGTAATGAGCTTGTTTATCTTGAACTTACAAACGCCAATCCCAGTCAATAAACAACAGCAAGCAGTTTACTGGGTCCAACATATCAACTCA
>NC_069007.1:18202325-18206436 GCF_001194135.2 Octopus bimaculoides
ATATATATATATATCATGGCACTCCCACATTCTTCTTCTTCTTATTCCCTACCAAGAATTCACAACGATCTCGAACCCACGAGAGTAAACAAGAGAGACAGAGAAAGGCAGAAGCAAGGAAAATGTCCCCTTGTATTTGAATACTATGCAAGTATTCTTTTAAAAAAAACTTTTCTTTTAATTTTTCCAAAATTCAATTGTTCTCCATACTTACAGTTGAAAAAGTCTCAATGACTGAAACCGGTACTGAAATGGTTTTTATAAAATTATTTTAGCATTTTTTACCTTGACTTTTTCTTCCATATATATACATATATATATATATATATATCCAAACACATCATATGTCCAAACCAACACAGTCCCCTATTTTCCACAATTCATGTCTCTTCTCCTTCCACGTGTTCCATCCATTTTAAGCGACAGGCACTTCTTTATGCAACTGTCTTCGTCCAAGCACATCACATGTCCAAACCAACACAGTCCCCTCTTTTCCACACTTCTTTTTATATCTAATTTTTTCTCAATACACAAGTACTTTATCATACATGCACTCTGATGTGTTCCATCCATTTTAAGCGACAGGCACTTCTTTATGCAACTGTCTTCCTCTATACACATCGCATGTCCAAACCAACACAGTCCCCTCTTTTCCACACTTCTTCTTATGTCTAATTTTTTCTCAGTACACAAGTACTTTATCATCCATGCACACTGATGTTGAACATCCAACAGAGCACACTAACCCTAACCCTAACTTCATTCCTCTCTAGTCTTCGGATGTCCTTTTCATTCATGGCCCATTTTTCACTACCATGTAGCATCGCTGTTCATACATAATAATCTTACAGTCTGCATTTTTTTTGCAGAGAGATCTTTTGTTGCCAGAAAGTGTAATGGCTCTCTGAACTTTCTCCATCCTATTTTTATTCTAGCAGTTATACTTCAATGACAATCAAATACTTAAATTTAACAAGAATTTAATATTTACAGATTCATAAACATAAGTTTGTTTTAAATATTTTTCCAGATTGCGCCAGTGCCCAAATCGACCTTGTTTTCGTTATTGATTCATCCGGAAGTGTTAAAAAACCTAACTTCGAGAAAACAAAAACTTTCTTGCAAAATATTGTAACTAATCTAGACATTGGTCCAGATACGACACGTGTTTCTGTTATTAGATTCTCAGATGAACCCGATATACCATTTGGGTTAGGAACCTACAACACGAAAACTGCAATAATGAAAGCTATTAGCGATATAGAGTACATTGATGGGAACACTTTCACACACTTGGCGCTTGATAAAGCACGTAACAACGTTTTTACGAGTACAAGAAAATCTGTTGCTTCCAAAGTTTTAGTGTTGGTAACTGACGGAAAGTCAGAGAGTGAAAATAAAACAGTAGCGGCAGCTGAAGAACTGAAAGATAATGGCGTCACTATATTTACAATTGGAGTTGTCAATCCACTTGTATCTGAGTTAATTGCATCAGCAAGTGAACCCAGTTGTACACATTTCATCAACTTGAAAGATTATAATGAAATTAGTTTTATTGTGAAGGAAATTCAATCTGATTCCTGTAAAGGTAAGTCTGATATCAAATAACTTTCATTATCAGTGGTGGTGGGGTGGTGGTATCCCTGTCCTTTGTCATTTCCTCTGTGAGGTACGTATATCATATTACATTACATTATATTATATTATATTATAGTTTCGTATATTTATATTATATTATATTTTGTTTTATTTGATTGCTATGCTGTGCCTTCCTAAACGTCACCTTCTATTTCCAGCTCCGACCGTTGTTCAAAAAGAAACTCCGTTACTTAATATTACCATTCCAAAAACTAACGAGACAAAACAACAAGTCCTGCAGGTCACCAACACGACTAAGTCCACCTTGGGTACAACAGTTCTGGTAAGACGAATATTCTAAGAATAATATATACTGAATTGTGTTTTACTGTTTTTATGGATGATTGACAAAGAAGGGAGAGTGCCCATAAACCTCTCGGTCCTTCCAGGCCTAGATGGTCACATTCTTATTAGTGACGTTTTATTGGGACATTTATGGTTGCAAGATAAATGTGGACAAAGGAGGGAATGAGTTCACATTGGGTGATTGAAGAAAGGATTCGGCATACTGGTTAGTACAGGAAAAATAGGGTCTAGTCATGGATTGTGCAATGAGGTGGATAGAGGTGTGTGTGTGTGGCATTTACTTTGGAGGGGATGATATGCAAATGGCTAGTTCCGAAAAGACGATGTTGTGGTTGTGGTAATGGTAGAAGAGGCAATAGGAGGAGAAAGTGGGTTTATGGGACAAAGTTTGGAATCCTTTTCTAAATAAAACAGCCAAATGAAGTCAGGGGTACCGTATATGTCGTGCCCATTTTGTTTTCCACTGAGTGTCTGTCCAGTTTCGTATGGTCATTGTGTATGTTATATCTGCTGTTGTTTTCTGCAGGCGAGTGTCCAGTGTGGTGTGGTCAATGTATATGCTTCATTTAGCAGCAATTATCCTAATGAAGCCGACTACGACTACAAGACTTTGGCAACTGATGATCAGCCAGGGAAATTATTTCTTGTACAAAAATCAGAACTTGAGAAGCTTGCACTTAATGTCCTTTCCCAAAAACGATTCGATCTCAATTCCTCAGCCTGTGACAATCCTTCCTACAACATCAGCATCAACCCAACAGGTAAGCTACTTTATTTTCTTTTAAACATTGTTCCATAATCTTTATATCTTTCACGTAAGGACAGTAAATTACGGAATAATCAGTGGACCCTTTAGCATTTAAACTGGCCATATCCGGCCAAAATATTCTACCTGTTTATGTTCAAACTTTCAAGTTGTGGCCACTTACTCCTACCCTACAATGTCATTCTAAAAATATACAATTACATCATCGAAATTTCAAAGCTATGAGATATTACAGGATTAATTTGAAGCAATATGAATAAATAAATGTTAAATTCAAGAGGATAATCTGTAAGTTCATCTAGAAAATAAAATGAATCAGGCCTACAAGAACAGACCACTAAGTAAATTCTAATCTGCTACAGTGCAACTGCATTGGTGACCAGGTCACCCTTGGACAACAGATATATTAACATCTCCAAAAATTAATGGAAATTGAAATAAACTATTTTGTAACTATTTTAAATTACTAAAATATTTCGCGATGGTGTAATTATTGTTGTTACATCTAGTGGAGCCCTTCCCTCTGGATTTATTCACCAATCTAATTTTCAAGGTTTGGTTGGGAAGTTCACCAACCAAAGCCAACACTATTCTAAACTACAACCTCAACACCACTCCCCCAACACTAGTAAGTACTACTACCGCCACCAACACTCACATCACCACGACTAACACCAACACTACTAACATACCACAACGGCAAACACTACTACTACCGCTACCACTCAACAGAACACACACACACATAATATATATCTAACTATAACTATGTTTAGATGTGCTCACTACCAATGGAAGCTCTGTCTATTCCTGCTCTAACATTTGTCTTTCTCTATCACAGCACCCAGAATTGAAGCGGCTTGCATCGTAAAACATGTCAATAGCTCATGTACTGCAAAGCAACTCGACTCTGCATGTTACAACAGTAAGTACTTACATGTTTTTAGCCCCTAAACATTACCTTCTCCTTCGGTATTATTACGGGTACACATAATCCAGAGGCTTACAAGTTCACAATCTATGTCTACAGACCTTTAGCCGTGCATTGAGGGCAGGGCCTCAGGCTAAGATCAAACTTTGTTGAAGAGACCATGGAAGAATTCATTTAAATAATAAGGGGTTCTTGGTTGTAAAGTAGTTATGAGGAACCGACATAATGCTTCAATGTTAGACCTCTTCAAATGCACAGTTTAAATCCCCACACCCTTGACCCCTGGGTACCATTAATGTAGACGCTAAGCATTTCTTTTGTCTGAGACCAACACCATATATTGATATGGTTTTCCTTCCTATAGCACCTTCCATTTCGTAATTGCACTGCTTGCTGGTAGGTGTGTTGTACAAGGGAACCACATAAACTGAACGATGTGTGTGTGTGTGTGTGTGTGTGTGTGTGTGTGT
>NC_069007.1:18206804-18207684 GCF_001194135.2 Octopus bimaculoides
GTGTGTGTGTGTGTGTGTGTGTGTGTGTGTGTGTGTGTGTGTGTGTGAGTATGTATGTATGTTTATGTCATTTTGCGTCTTTTTTGTAAATGACGTATTCTGTTTGCAGCGACACCTGTTGTTGGTGAAGTCAGTCAATTGTATAATAACAGTATTCTCAAGAATGGCCAAATACAAGAACAAGTTTTGGAAATCAGCAACAGTACAGATTCTTCAGGAAGTACGATTCTGGTAAGACGATCTTTCTTCAAAATACCGCTACGTTTCTCTTTTTATTTTATGGTCATGTAATTAGTCACATGTACTGGTAGGGGTGGGGTCAACTCCCACAAACCTCGTTGCCCCACCGAAATCTGTCAGATTCATCTGAATGATTTTCTGTTTGTGCCTGTTTTAGATAAAGGGTTCGAGTGTAAGACTTAATAGGGGAAACGTAAGGGTGAGATCCAGAAGGGGTGATGAGAAGGGGAGTGATTGGTGGGACTGTAAACTTCTGAGGAGACTAGATACAGGTGGGCCTTATTATGCAAGTCATATTGGTGATCCTTGAAGAGGGAGAAGGATTTAAGATGCTAGGAGAAGATGAATTGTTAATGATTGTCTCCACATCACGTCTGAATTGTTGGAATTGTAGGAAATAGGTCCTTAATTGGTGGGGCTAAAGAAATGGTATTCCCAGAAATGGAGAAGGATTTCTTTTGAATTGGAAAGTTCAGTAAAGTGACTGGGTGGCACAGGGGTATAAAGTTTGAGGGTAATGGAAGGGATATTGACAGGGCGAGACAGTATATTGGTAGGAAGATATCTTTGACCAGTGTCCGAAGTTCATCATGTATGTTATATCTTTGCTGTTCTGACCAGGTGAGTACCCAGTGTGCCG
>NC_069007.1:18207694-18210814 GCF_001194135.2 Octopus bimaculoides
TCATGTATGTTATATCTTTGCTGTTCTGACCAGGTGAGTACCCAGTGTGCCGAAGTCACTGTGTATGGTGCCTTTAACAACAGTTATCCCATTGAAGCTGACCACGACTACAAAACGTCTGCAACGGATAAGAATCCTGGTAAAGTAATAATTGATGCGAGAGAATCACAAACTGATAATTTTACACTGACTGTCTTCTCTAAGAGACAATATGGCCCGAACTCTCCAGCTTGTGACCATCCCTCCTATGCAGTCAGCATCAAACCAAACGGTAAGAAAATGTTTTATTTAGAAAAGGATTCCAAACTTTGTCCCATAAACCCACTTTCTCATCCTATTGCCTCTTCTACTATTACCACAACCACAACATCGTCTTTTCGGAATTAGCTATTTGCATATCATCCCTTCCAAAGTAAATGCGACACATACACCTCTATCCACCTCATTGCACAATCTTATTCTACGTTCTGTATGCTTAGAGGAGTGTATACATACATACATGTGTATATAGAATCTATATACACATATAGACAACAGCAACAACAGCTGTGGCGGCAATTACACCTGCAGCGACTCAAACGGCGGCAATAGAAATACCAATAGCTACAGTATCATCAGCAATGCATCGGGCAGGGGCAGCAACAGGGGCCTTGTTGACGGGCACTGTGACAGGAGCAACAGCATTCCCAGGAACGGGTTTAGCAGTGACAACAGCATCAGCAGAGAAAGCGACAGTTACAACAGCAGCTGTAACACCACCAGCTGTAACACCACCAGCTGTAACACCACCAGCTGTAACACCACCAGCTGTAACACCACCAGCTGTAACACCACCAGCTGTAACACCACCAGTATAAGCACACAGGCACGGAAATATAGCAGTTCTACAGGCGGCTCTTCAAACATCCTCTTACCAACAAAGGTCCTCTTTTGGGATATCATAGAGCTGCAACATCAGAGAGATCCCAGTAACGTATGACATTTAAATGAAGACGTTACGCTATACATACTTAAATGGAGGGTCCTAGAACAACCGGGTCTATGCCTCGACGGGAGCATACGATGTAAGCTTTGCTTTGTCCGAAGGACTAAGAATCCTGAAAAACTCTCATGACTCGGAGACCGTTTTAAACTCTAAAACAGAAATATTTACTCAGTACTCTCATCAGAGGAAATTAGTGTTGGAAACTCCGAATTCCCTATTTCCTAACTATGGAAATGCTACCACCATCAGATGAATTCGACAGGGGTCATGAACGAATATAACTGAATCCGAACTAAAAGGAATAACTCCGCTCTGCCCAATGTTTTGCCAGTTGAGTTTCTTCTTGAATGTTTTGTTCACAAAATTAACTGACCAATCAAGTTTATCTCCATCCAGTTGTTGAGAGGTTATGTGCCTCCGGCTATTTGAGTCTTACAAGTCTAACGTTTTAGAATGTGTCACTTTTCACACTTATGAACTACTGACCAATATCTATCTATCTATCTATCTTTTGTACAGATCCCACACTTGAAGTAGTTTGCCATCGAAAACAAGATGAAAGACATTGTACTCCTGTAGAATCTGAGTCTAAATGTTCTAAATGTAAGTAATACAAACTTTTAATCTCCAAATTTCACCTCTTTTTTGATTGCTTCCTCTTTGTTTGTTTGCCTATTTTTTGTGTGTGTTCTTGCTACACACAATGCATCAATGTTAGAACTCTTCAATTGCCCACATTAAACCCCACTACCTGGCTCTTGTGCGTTTTTACTGGAATCCTTTCTGTTTGTAACATTTAGTTGATGTCTCCAGTCTGCTAAATAACTTGATGTCTCCATACATTAATTCCTGTTGATTCTTCCATTGCATAGTTCCAGTGTTTATACAATGGTGCCAGAGACAGAAGTGGGTCGTTAGTGAAGACTCGCCTAACACTAGAATAAAAAATAAAAAATAGATCAACAAAATTTTCTTTTTAATAAAACCATTTTTTTACTCTGTGACTAATTTCTTAGAGAAAATTACTTACATGCTGACATAACATAGAAATCTTTGTAATTCTTATAGATGTTTACGGATTCTTTGCCATCAAATTTGATTGCAAAGATTTCAAATTTGGTGGCAAAGAATCCGAACTAGATCGAAAACATTTATATTAGCAAATGAAACATGAGTGACGGAGAATAAATGTAAACCCAAAATTTCCACTTTCCTGTTTTATATACACATACATATATACATACATACAAATTCGTAGGAGAGGTCCTCTCAAGGTGAATACTGGCATATTCAGTATTCTAACTTAAAAATCCACATTGAGTTGGATATACCAATACTGCTTCTGTCACTTATATAATTTTATTTACATATATATATATATATATATATATATATATATATATATATATATATATATATATATATATATATATATACATATATATATATATATATCTACACCCATCCATATGCATACACACATTCATACATATATAATAAATGTATTTATATCTTTTATATTTTTCAGTGACCACAATGCATACAATAACAGCAATTGATGTTGCAGTCACAGCGAAAGATGTTGCAGTCAAAGCAACTGATGTTGCAGTCACACCGACTGGTGTTGCAGTCACACCGACTGGTGTTGCAGTTACTAAACAACTTTCCATAAATGCATGGATTTATGCTGGACTCTTACTTGTTTGGCAAATGGCTTGATCAGAAGCAACGACCAGCTATAACTGCTACCAATACCAATGAACTGTTATAGACTCATACAAACACATCTATACATACATATATGTATATATATGCACAGATATACAGTCCACTTCCTCCCTTCACCATCCTCTCTGCTCTCGTGTGACCTGTGGTCAACTTTCTTTTCACTCCAGCCGCTGTGAAGGCAAGACGAACTACTAGCGTTCTACCTCAGATTTGCGTTTGGCCGTACGGCTTTTGAATGTTGTTTTCACTGTCCAATTTTTCCTGTCTTGGTTTGTGTTTGCCACCTTGGAAACCTCTGTGTAGTGGGTTGATCCATTACTCAGGAAGAGACTATTCTAGAGTACGTTCTGTCTTATCTTCGAAACGTCTAGATAGAATAGAGACAGCTGATGAAGGGATATTCCAAG
>NC_069007.1:18214299-18220304 GCF_001194135.2 Octopus bimaculoides
TATATATATATATATATATATATATGTATGTATATGTTGTGTATCTGTGTTTGTCCCCTAACATCGCTTGACAACCGATGCTGGTGTGCTTAGGTCCCCGTAACTTAGCGGTTCGGCAAAAAGAGACCGATAGAATAAGTACTAGGCTTACAAAAGAACAAGTCCTGGGGTCGATTTGATTCGACTAAAGGCGGTGCTCCAGCATGGCCGCAGTCAAATGACTGAAACAAGTAAAAGAGTATAAAAGAGTATAAAAGAGTATATATATATTTATATATATAAATCTACATACATATATTTGTATACACGCATGCATTTTTATTTAAGTGTGTGTATATGTGCCTATAAGGATGGTGACATGATTCATGTTTTTTGTTTTTTTTTTTGTAAGGAGAGAATTTTGTCTCCCGATTTTATTACCTAGGGAGATTAAATATTGACCAGCTTTTCAACCTCGTCAATCACTAACGCTGGCCTCTGTGTGTATGTGTGTGTGTGTTTGCAAATGGACTCTTCCCAACTGATCTATCTTCGAAAAAGCTTTTTCAAAAAGAGAATATTTATTAAGATTTAATTTATATTATATTAGTTTCTTAAAGACATCTATAAAGCTCACTGGTTTTATATATGGGAGATAACCTAAGTTTTTCGCGGGGAGATAACCCCATTTTTTAATGGCAAAGTTTTAATGGGGGTGAGTTAACCAAAAAGTACCAAATTTTGTTTACTAGGAGTGTTACTTGTATTAATTAAAATTTTCGAGATGTGTATTTCGAATTTATATTATGAATATAACGAAATTGCTTAATTGTTAGTTTTTACTAACCTACATGCAAATATTTTATTTCAAAAATTTACATGCGCATATCTTGGGTCCACAGATGATAAGATAGCTCTCGGGTGGGGTGGGGTCCACAAGCAAAATAAGGTTAGGAACCGGTGTCCTAGAGTGACACTCCCCTCTCGTAGCATGACACTTATTCCACGAGAAGCTTCACTTATAGTTAGAGTTGTCTCCCCTGAGTCAAGATGTCTCCCGGTCAGAAATTTGTTCCAACTTTGCAACATGTAAGTAAACCATGGGGCTCTTTGTGGTCACTGGGGGGAATTTTTCACTGCATTTTTGCATCATGAACGCCTACATTAGCCATCTGCCTACCTCATGGAGCATTACCAACATTATCTTTATTATTATTATTGTTAACATGGTTCATTTATCCTCGTATTTTATTTTATATCAGATCAATTACAATAACACAACGAACGTTTTCCAACTGTGACCACACTCCCTGTCTTTTATTCAGATATAGAGTATCTAGGAATACATCATTTAATGTATACCAGTTTTTGTAAGACGGTTAAGGTGTAATTATCGACCCAAGACAGCGCGCACTCGATGTTATTTAAACTGCTGTACTCCCCCCCCCCCATATCTTTCTTAATATACTCTCTTGCAGGTGCGCGGTGTATCCAGAACTACTGTCCCGTATGTCCTTTTTAAAATGTTAGGTGATGTTACTGCGGAGGCGCAATGGCCCAGTGGTTAGGGCAGCGGACTCGCGGTCATAGGATCGCGGTTTCGATTCCCAGACCGGGCGTTGTGAGTGTTTATTGAGCGAAAACACCTAAAGCTCCACCAGGCTCCGGCAGGGGATGGTGGCGAACCCTGCTGTACTCTTCCACCACAACTTCCTCTCACTCTTACTTCCTGTTTCTGTTGTGCCTGTAATTCAAAGGGTCAGCCTTGTCACACTCTGTGTCACGCTGAATATCCCCGAGAACTACGTTAAGGGTACACGTGTCTGTGGAGTGCTCAGCCACTTTCACGTTAATTTCACGAGAAGGCTGTTCCGTTGATCGGATCTACTGGAACCCTCGACGTGGTAAGCGACGGAGTGCCAACAACAACAGGCGTTGTTACTGGAAAAACTTTCGTGGCTATTTTTAGCAGATCGATTGCCACGAAGAGTAGGAGGACTGCAGGCTTTTTTAACTGCTTCTGCCTGGAGCTTGTGAGGTGGTGGCAATCCACATTCATCTTATTGAACTATTATATTCTATGATCAATTAATGCTAATGATGATGATGATGATGTTAACATTGGCACAAGGTCAGCAATTTTGAAGGGTGAGGATTGGTCGATTCCGTTGACCTTAGTACTCCACTGTTACTCTATTTGATCGACTCTGGAGGGATGACGGGCAAAGATGATCTTGGTAGCAAGAAAAAAATACACAAAGCATTATGGTTTCAAATTTTGGCGCAGGCCAACAATTTTGAAGGAGGGGACTAATCGATTACATCGACCCCAGTGCTCAACTCAGGGCCGGGTTAAGACCCATAGAGGCCCTAAACACTTAAAAGGCTTTGGTACCCTCAAGTACACGTAAATGGTTCGAAATGTTAACAAAAATAATTCATAATGTAAATGATAATAAACCATTAAATATGTTTTTTTATTTTTCAAAATGAAATAAAACTAACTGTAAAATAGAAAATAATGTTTATTTGTGTATGCTTCCACTTTATTTATATTTGAAAAGATTTTTCCTTCGTTTTTTTAATTTTTTTTTTAAATTTTAAATGCAAAGTCTTCGATGATATTGTTAAAATTAATTTTATGTAAAACTTCCGCTTCTATACTTAGTAGAGATAAAGCTTTACGAATATTAAATACTCAATCGCAGGATAATGCCAATAATATAGCCTGGGGTAGCTTTTCCTGTTCAGGCCTGCGATTGAGAATTTAAAAATCACTTCTTTGACTTTCTAAGACATCTCAACGCTTCTAAAAAGCAAACTTCGTTTGTTTGTTTACGTTTATGGTAATTTGAATTACGAATATTATTTTTACAATTTTAAAGTGATTTCTTTTGAGCCGTAAACCATTTACCATTTCTGTGATTCCCTCCGTCCCCTGATGTCCTAAGCACGTGTTTATTTTGCTTAATGGGTTTGTAACGATAATAATTTGTGTTAGTTACCAATTGTAGCGGGTAAGATTGATTAGGTACACAATGTTATGAAATGTCGGAGTCGGCAGTTGTGACAATAAAAATTTGTTGTTATAACGGCATGTTGCAGGATGTGAAAGATGAACAATGCATGAAGTTTTAAGGAAATATTTATTTACCGTTATGTGCAATACCTTGCCTCGACGGGCAGGTTATGATAAAAATCGTAAAGCATGCGAAGTAAAGTTTGTGTAAAGTGGGGAGGTTTTCGATCACATTTACCCCAGTCCTTGACTGCTACTTAATTTATTGCACCAGAAAAGGATGAAAGTTGATCTTGGTAACATTTAAACTCAGAACATAAGGTCAGAAGATATGCATTTTGTCTTTTACACAAAGGAATCTGGCAGCTTGCCACCCCAATAATAATAATAATAATAATAATAATAATGGTTTCAATTTTGGGGACAAGGCAGGCAAGTTTGGAGAAGGAGGTAAGTCAATTATTTTGACCCCAGTGTTCAACTGGTACTTATTTTATCAACCTTAAAAGGACGAAAGGCAAAATCAACCTCAGTTGAATTTGAACTCAGAATGTAAAGAAAAATGAAATGCTGCTAAGCATTTTGCTCAATAATAATAATAATAATAACCATAATAATAAAATGGAAATATGGCTTAAGTTTATTTTAAATTGACACAATTTTATTAGTCTAATATCTGATGTTGTTTGGCACTCGATAGGTTTTCAACACCAGAGATAACAGACCAGCTGAAGCCATAAACACAGCAATTTCTAAATAACCAACTGTAATTCCTGTTCTTAATTTATTTTTCATGTAGTCATTTTTAAAAATAGTTTCTCCATCATAGAAATGTTGCCAAACATCAATACCATTTTCTTTTTTCTGTTTCTTTTTCTTAACATGATCTGGCAAATTGGGATAAAGCCAGAATCCAAGAAGATATTTTCTTTTATAACTTAGACATACACTCAGTGCCACTTGCATGTGTTCTACCTGGTCATTTACACTTTAGCTTCTGGTCTACCTGGCCATTTGTGGAGGCACAATGGCCCAGTAGTTAGGGCAGCGGACTCGCGGTCATAGGATCGCAGTTTCGATTCCCAGACCGGGCGTTGTGAGTGTTTATTGAGCGAAAACATAATTATTTTTTTAATTTGACATTAATTCATTGCTTTTTTTTTTGTTCTTTTTAGTTCATTTTACGTGGTGAAGTAATCAGGTTGTACAGGCAATGTCTCCGTACCGTTTATAAGATGCCAAAAGAACAGAGACCATCAATGGTTGTATGGATAAACCAAGAATTTCTCTTAAATAAGAATTTACAAGATCCTGTAAGTAATGTCAACTTGTAGCTCTTGATTTTATTTCATGATTTCCTTTAAGAAGAAGGAAGGTTGTTCTCTTTTGTTTTCTTCTAACCATCTTAGCCATTATATACCATTATCATCATCATCATCATTTAACATCTGTTTTCCATGCTGGCATGGGTTGAACAGTTTGACAGGCTAGGGGCTGTACCAGGCCCCATTGTCTGTTTTGGCATAGTTTCTATGGTGGAATGCCCTTCCTAATGCCAATCAGTTTGCAGAGTGTACCTGGTGCTTTTTATGTAACACCTGCACCAACACCAATTTAAATTCTGCTTTGGTGGACATACATCATTGTACATTCCCGCATCATTTGTCAGAGTTCCTGCAAGAGTGGAGAGGCTCAGTTCCTTCTGTAAAGAGATGTTTGATGAAATATGTGGAAAAAATTAAAGGAAACCTGGAAGTTGAAGTTGTGGAAGAGGAAGATTCAAGAAGATGGAGGACGAAGTACTGAAGGCCAATCTTAAAATGCTGTTCCTTACGAAGGAGATGACAGAGGACTGAGATATGTGGTGAATTGCTGTACTTGAGAAGACCTGCCCATCACAACAGAATTGAGATACTAAAACCAAGGTGGCATGTAAAAGACACTGATGATGGTGTCACATGAAAAAGTACTGATGCCATATAAAAAACATTAACTTAATAGTAATAAAATTTTGAGTGGATATGTTCGCTTTCTGCATTCAGAGCGTTATGTAAAATAGATAAGGACTTGTTTTTTATATTTAATTGTTTACCAGTTTTGGCTGAATTTTAATTTCTTCTTTTTGGCAGGAACTAATCAAAATGAACATTACAAGAGGCAAAACATTACTGCAGAAATTCAAGGGATCCATTCAAAGAACTGAAGTATCCTGATGGCTTTTTTAATGTTCTCAAAATAGACTCTCTCTCTCACTCCCCCATATCAACAAACCTCATAGCAATTGCATATATATATATATATATATATATATATATATGCAAGAGATAAGAGATGGCATTCACAAGACTCTTCATTCAGAAACACTACAATCGTTTCGATTCATTACGCACCAGTACCTTACAGGTGAGATGCTGTACAATCAACTGTCATGCATGATAGGTACAGACGTGTCTCCCCAGGTGACTTTACAAAGAAGTACTTCCTTCTCACCTGTATTCTAAGGGTGCATGATAAGTTAAAACAATCGTACTGGTTCTGAATAAAGAGACTTTTGAGTTCCATTTTCTGCCACTTGTCATTTTATATAAACTCTATGGACATGAAGGAATTCCTGAAGTAAATCCACTGCCATATACATCCATACTGTCGTTGACATCAGGTAGCCAAATACTATGGACAGGATTTAAACAGCACACCACAAGGTGTTTACCCAAATATAAAATTATAGCAGCCATTGAGGAAGTACTATTCTGCGCATGCGCAAGGGACTTCACCACCGGAAGCCCCTCGAGTGCGCATCATCATCATCATCATCATCATCGTTTAACGTCCGCTTTCCATGCTAGCATGGGTTGGACGATTTGACTGAGGACTGGTGAAACCGGATGGCAACACCAGGCTCCAGTCTGATTTGGCAGAGTTTCTACAGCTGGATGCCCTTCCTAACGCCAACCACTCAGAGAGTGTAGTGGGTGCTTTTACGTGTCACCCGCACGAAAACGGCCAC
>NC_069007.1:18220575-18222137 GCF_001194135.2 Octopus bimaculoides
CTTAGGCAGTTGAGCGACAGACCTTCGACGTGACAACTCCTCGCTCCTCAACAAAGCACTCTTTACCTCGATGTCTTCGATGGTGATAGCTACTTGCTTCTCTGGCAGGCATCAAGGAAGCCCTCAACCTTCCAATACCTAATTACAACTTAATCAGCGGCTGCTAAGCTGAGTGACACAGGATTTATAAAACCAAGCATCATCAAAAATAAAACTTATTTTTATTATGTTGTTGAATTGTTCTAACGTCTCTTCATATATAATGCTGTTGAAAGGTGATAGAGAGAGACTAGAGTCTCTATGACAACTATCAAACTTTTACAAAATTATCACTGTATATTTGTAATTGATCATCTTAATCTTGAGATTAAGAATATCAGTCAAGTGATAAAGAACTCAATCCAAATAGTGATTTTTATTTATTGGAATCATTAGTAAAGGTATAAACATTGATTGTAAATAAAAAGAATTTAATATATCTGTCTGTCTATCTGGTAACACACATTTTGTCTCTCTGCCTCTCTCTCTCTAAATACACACACACACACACACACACATGCACATGTAGAAATATGATGTAAAAATCAAAACGGAACATGGAAATTAATAGAAAATAACGAAGGACAAATTAACATGAGACCAGATTCAAGCATAGTTTTTTTTTAAATCGGAGTTTAAAATATAAACAGTCCAAATCTTTGGCTCAAATTTCACCCTTGAGTTGCATCATCATTCCACTAAATGTGTTTATGTGGAGAAAAATATTAAAAGATATTGTCGACCCCCTAATTTCATCTATGGACCTCCAGAAATTTTGTATGGATTCTGGTTGAGAACCCCTAATGTAAACTGCACTGACCAATTTTGCTATATAATCTATACTGACCAAATTTTACTCCCAAAGATGATGCAATGGTACAAAATGAAAGAAAATAATAAGAAATCAGAACTATATTTAAGAGATGAGGAGTTATGTACATTATTTACATTTGACAGATATTTGCCCTCATCTTGTTTGTTGTTAACACAACGTTTCAGCTGATATACCCTCCAGCCTTCATTAGGTGTCTTGGGGAAATTTCTCATCCCACAGGCATATAGTGTAGTGGTTAAGAGCTCAGGCTAATAACCCTAAGATTCCAAGTTCAATTCCAAGCAGTGACTTGAGTAATAATAATAATAATAGCATCAAAAAATGCCTAAGGAATGAGAACCCAGGTTTGAAATTTCCCCAAGACACCTGATGAAGGCTGGAGGGTATATCAGCCGAAACGTATTAACAAACAAGATGAGGACAAATATCCGTCAAATGTAAATAATGTAATAATGTAAGAAATCAGAAATTATTCATTTTGCCCCACTTACATAAAGTAATTCCAAGTGTTTGACAGAATTACGAAAAATATATGAAAAAAATAAGAGAGACAAAAGGTTTAATTTAATGAAAGATTTTAATATATATGCAATAATTCTAAAGGTGTAAAAGAAAGAATGCTTTTAGCTGTTGAGAGATGTAATCTTGTAATTAAAACTAAATTCAAAAGTTTTCTTTACTTGCTTCA
>NC_069007.1:18222326-18224283 GCF_001194135.2 Octopus bimaculoides
GGCTCCTGTAGGATTTTCGAGCGAGATCGTTGCCAGTGCCCCTGGACTGGCTTGTGCGGGTGGCACATAAAAGACACCATTTCGAGCGTGGCCGTTTTCGTGCGGGTGACACGTAAAAGCACCCACTACACTCTCTGAGTGGTTGGCGTTAGGAAGGGCATCCAGCTGTAGAAACTCTGCCAAATCAGACTGGAGCCTGGTGTTGCCATCCGGTTTCACCAGTCCTCAGTCAAATCGTCCAACCCATGCTAGCATGGAAAGCGGACGTTAAACGATGATGATGATGATGATGATATATGTATATAATATACATTCATACTTTTTTTTACACACACACTCACAAGGAGTGTTGTGTTGTTTCCCCTCTTTTCTCTGTTGTCCCAAAAGCAGCTATTGGGAATTGAATTATTTGGTGTCTCTGTAGTGGCAAAATCTATTTTTATTTATCGTAAAAGAAAATCTTTTACATTTTTTTAAGAAGTCAAGATACTTTGTATATTGAAAGAGAGCCTCTTCATGCCTGATTACGGGGTGGTGGTGAGGGCGGCCGTCCTGTACTGGGTGCTATATACCCTTCATAGCAGGGCCCCTCCCCGTATCAAGATGCCTGAGGCATAGGAGGTGAGGGGGGCTTCTTGTATTGAGTGTTACATACCCTTCATAGCAGCCACCCCACTCCCAATAGCAGAGGGGACAATTGCGCCCTCTGATATAAACCCGGTCCTGATCCCAGGTACTTTTATTGGGGTACTCTCCTACCTCCACTTCGATATAGACATTCCACTCCAAGTTTTAGTTTTGAGAATATGTCCCTCTCTTCCTGCTACTAGCCTCATTGCGAAAAGCGGGCCGCATTAACTATGGATTATCATCATGCGGGCCGCACTAATAAAAGAATATTCGAGATAATTTTTCGCTAATCGTGCCATTCGGAAAGTTTCACAGGTCGCAGTATGCCCACGACAGTCTTACAAATGGTATAATGGGAGGTCTGTAGTGCTTCTACAACCGAAGAAAGCATTTAAAGTAAGTAAATAAAAAAAGAGAGAGAGAGAGAACCAAACCACTACTAGCTCGAAGGTCGAGTGGTCAGCGGGTTAGGACAAAAAGACGAATAAATTGGAACTTTTAAGAAGTTGGGCATTGAGCCAAAACAAACGAAAACAAGCTGAGAGAAAGAAAGAGGCGAATATGCCATGTCTTCGATCGTTTGGGCGACCAGCCAAGCGGAAGAAAGAACCAACACCAAAATCCAAAAGCTTAAAGGACGAAATAACTAACTTCAAATCTTTTTTTTTTTTTTAAATTAGCCATGAGACATATAACTACATAACGCTAGATTCAGCTAAAGGACAAGTAACTACTTCCGTCCTCCCACTTTTTCTTTCTCTCATTCTTTCTTTTTCTCTTTTTGTCTCTCTCTCTCTCTTACTGTTTCTTTCTCCCTCTGTGTCTTACTGTTTCACTCTCTCTCAGTCTCTCTTTCTCTCTCTCTCACGCCCATTCATTCCCATTCAACAGTGAAATGGCGCTAAGGACCCATGCTCAGGCGGTTGCTCCTCGCCTTTTAGCCGTTGCTTTCATAGTTTTATTACACTGTATGTCCCCCGTGGCTTACAACCTGGATACTGAATTATATATTTATAAAAAGGGACCTCCGAACAGTTTCTTTGGATATTCTATAGCTTTTCATCAGATGCAGACCGAAAATGGACCAGACGAATTTATGTAAGTTACTTCTATCATGTGTGTGTCTCTGTTTTGTTATATATATATATATATATATACACACACGCAAGTGTGTTTGTACATGTGTATATGTATGTATATTGCTTGCTTTTTTTTTTGTCTATATATAAATAGTTTATCAGTAAACTAAATGATTACTCAATACTTTTTAGCGAAGTACATGATGTCGAAGTTTCGACTTACTTGCATTCATCGGACTATATATATA
>NC_069007.1:18225290-18227017 GCF_001194135.2 Octopus bimaculoides
GTTGTTTAGACCTAGGTCAGCCTTCAAAGACCATTCCAACTATGCTGACCATCCCGCCTGCAGTGATGTCAGAGAACCGATATTTCCTTTTTCTAAAACGGTAGTGATAGGGGAAGATTGAGAAAGATTTAGCTGCTATTTCTAGTACAGAGAGTCCCGAGGTAGGCTTTGATGTTGATTTATTGTTTAAACTGACAGGTTTATTGTAGACAGGGTTAGCGAGCGGGGAAGTGTCACTGGGTGTATATGTCTGACGATAAAGGGAGTACTATGTGTTCCTCTGTGTGTGTGTGTATATATATATATATATATATAAATAACGTGCGTGTTTTTACAGGGTGTGTGTATGTTTAGACGGAGTATTGTGTGTGTTTACAAGAGGATAGTATATATATATATATATGTAGGCGTAGGAATGGCTGTGTGGTAAGTAGCTTGCTTACAAACCACATGGTCCCGAGTTCAGTCTCACTGCGTGGCACCTTGGGCAAGTGTCTTCTACTATATCCTCGGGCCGACCAAAGCCTTGTGAGTGGATTTGGTAGACGAAAACTGAAAAGAAGCCCGTCGTGTATATGTATATATATGTATTTGTGTGTGTATATGTTTGTGTGTCTGTGTTTGTCCCCCCACCATCGCTTGACAACCGATGCTGGTGTGTTTACGTCCCCGGCAAAAAGAGACCGATAGAATAAGTACTAGGCTTACAAAGAATAAGTCCTGGGGTTGATTTGCTCGACTAAAGGCGGTGCTCTAGCATGGCCACAGTCACATGACAAACAAATAAATGAGTATATATATGTATATATATATGTGTGTGTGTGTGTGTGTGTGTGTATTTACAAGATGCCAGTGTGTATATATAAGGTAGGACAAAATTCGATATCAACCTTACTGATCACAATGAACTCTTGTGTATGGAAGATGTGTATATAAACACATACACATATAGCCATCACCATCTACAAGTGATTGTTATATACATGTGTTTACATGCGTGTATATGCCCGTCTTAATTTCTAGTTGTGTATATGTGTCACGGTTGAACTGATATGAATTTGTGTTGCATGTGTCACTGTTGACGTGTGTATTGTGTGTCACTATTGAAGTACGTGTATACGGTCTGTATAATATTCTTTGTGTGTCTGTACTCTCCACAATATTGTATGTAATCTTTATGGGTCGGTGAGTTAACCCTGCGACGGACTAAGTTTTAAAGGGCTTATAAGATCGAGGCACACTTTGTCTTTTTATTTATGTTGGAAGTAATGTAGATAGTGTAGCTAGGACTACACTATCTAATGTGTCCTTCTTTTGGCGATGGTATGATGTGATCTGTTAAAGACATTTAGCATTTTCTAGCAAGTCGTGCATCGGCTTGTATTGGTGTATGTATATGATCCCGCGTGTATGTGAATATAGTGTTATTACTATTAGTGTATGTATATTTGTGTATTGTGTTATTATTGAGGTATGTGTATGTAGTGTTTGTGTATACCGGGCGTTCTTGATGCATATAATATTGTGTGAATATAGGCGCAGGAGTGGGTGTGTGGTAAGTAGCTTTCTTACCAACCACATGGTTCCGGGTTCAGTCCCACTGCGTGGCGCCTTGGGCAAGTGTCTTCTACTATATCCTCGGGCCGACCAAAGCCTTGTGAGTGGATTTGGTAGACGGAAACTGAAAGAAGCCCGTCGTGTATATATATATATGCATGTGTGTTTGT
>NC_069007.1:18227971-18230268 GCF_001194135.2 Octopus bimaculoides
CACACACACACACACACACACACGCACACATATATACGACTTTATGCTCATTAGAGTTAGTCAATATGGAAGGGAACATTTCGGTTAACATACCCACTCTACTGACAGATATATGAGTGCATCTGTTCCCTAGCTTACGGTCTCTTAGACAACTTACATGCACATGATTATATACAATTGTACATTTATGTATGTGTGTGCATGTAACTCTTTCTCTCTCTCTCTCTCTCTCTCTCTCTCTCTCTCTCTCTCTATGTATATATGTATGTATATATACATATATATATATATATGTGTGTGTGTGTGTGATGGAGAAACAAGATGTTGGTATTCCAGCTATTTAGTGTGGGGATAGGTTATTAGTTGAAAGAAATGTATTAAATGCTGGCAATAAGATACACAAGCCAGGTCATTGTGATAAACATCACTAAAATGTTAATATTACCTTTTAAGCAATGTCCTGATAATCCCACCACACCCTGTAATCTAGACAGCTAGAGATGATGATCAACTTCATACTGTGTTGGTCTGAATTGGTGAGGCAGCTAGCTCTACAGGGGAACATGATCTCATAGAAATAGCAGCCCAGACTTCCTCAACACCTTATTATGTCTTGTGTATATTTGTATATTAGGTATGTATGAGCTACTGATAGTGACTTCAATATTGTTATATGAGGTAGATGTGGCTGCTATATCTAGCAAACTGAAAGACTATATAGTGGCTCCCTCATTAATTTAATGTTATTGGTAATAGTTGTTGATCTTATCCTGTTCTTCTTAATGAAGAATGCAGCCTTGTCTATAAATATGCCCCATACAAAGTATTTGTTTGCTGCCAGCTGGTGGTCCCTTTTCTGTACCCTTAGTGCACATCAAATAAACCATATCAAGGGCAATCATTTCCCTTATGACAATAGGGTCCTTTCTTCTAACCTTATTTACTAAAACTTTAATCTTTGCCAAGTTTGCTCTGAGAGTTTTCCAGTCTTGTTTTCTTCCCTGAAGGCTTCCAGGGACCCTGCAGTAAGGATGAGGCCCCTGCAATAAGGATCAACTTATTGAAGTTCACATTAGACTCTTCTGTCATGTCTTGGAGAATAGGAGTGGGGAAGGGGCTGAGAATGAGCCTTGAGGAACACCTACCAGTATGTAGGTGCAAGCATGTATATGTTTTGTGTGTGTATTTATGCATCTATATAGACATACAGGCAAACAAACTCACAGATATAATGTAAACCCCCACCACCTAATATAATTTTGCCATGTGTCATATCCCTGGTGTATATATCCCTGTTAATTTATATTCAAGTCCTTTCATAAGCCTTATTTTTTAATGAAATTCACTGCTTATTTGCTTTAATTATCCTCTGAAAGTAATTAAGAATTTTGAGGCATTCAATAAAGCTATTAATTTTCCCATCACTAATCCAGTGTTTGAAACATGACGAAGCAGTTCTTCTAGAATTAAGATGGTTTTTAATTTAACGATGAATACATTAAATTAAACACTTTTGCATCTTGGAATCAACCATTGGTGATCGCATGTGTTTGGCATTAGAGTAGTGACTCACTTGAGAAAGTTCCAGAAGATTTCCTCCAAAGAATTATTTTCTACTTAGGTGCCATGGGATTTCTGGGCCAAATCACCTTGCTTGACATCTTTGAGTTGACCATTGCTTTCAGAGTGGAATTTGGTAGATGGAAAACTGTTTATCCATCACATACACACACACACACACACATACATTTGTATATGTACATATGTGTGTATATTTATGTGTGCGCATGTATCTATCTCTCTCTCTATATATATGTGTGTATGAGTGTGTGCATGTATATATGGATATATTTGTGTATGTATATATATATCTGTATATACATACACCTCCATACGCATGTTACTTTATATCAAATGAGACGAGTTCTCAATATCTATTGGAATGAGTCGGACAAAAGGACAAGATTTTAGCACATATCAAATCTGAAGCCCCAAGGATGAAGAACACTGTCACCAATAAGAAAAGAGGCAAAATCTTTGAAGAAATGGAAAGTCTTCTTTCTCTTTGAATAGATAGGCTGAATCGTCAATGTGCTACTGTTAGTCAAGAAACCATTCAAGAGAAAGCATTGTCTTTGTTTGAGGACCTGAAGAACATCCAGATGGGAAAGATGTAGAGTTCAAGGCAAGTCAAGGATGGTTCATGAGATTTAAGGAGCGAAGAAGTTATCACTCCATTAAGAAGTAAGGCGAAAGTGCATCAGCTGATGAACAAACAGCAGCGGAATTTCCTAATG
>NC_069007.1:18230716-18231152 GCF_001194135.2 Octopus bimaculoides
AAGAATACGGAGACAAGGAGAAAAACACGGAGAAAAAAAATTGAATAGTGTCCAGTCAACGGTCAATCATATATATATATATATATATATATATATATATTTATTTATATGATTCACAATCAAAAGTGACGTAATCCAGTGGTAGAGAGAAATCCATGGATCATGCAGTTACTGCCACGCATGCACACACACACACATACACACACACACACACATATTTGTGTATTAAGGCTACCATTGGTTAAGAAAAATATCTTAATTTTAGGATATTTTTCTTAACATGAAACCAATGGTAGCCTTAATACACAAATAAAGAATTTTATCCACCAATGCAGTGTTGAGCACTCATTCTCATTGTTCAACATTTACACACACACACACACACACATATATATATATATACACACACACACACACACACACACACACACACACA
>NC_069007.1:18232937-18233437 GCF_001194135.2 Octopus bimaculoides
TACAGGGACATAAACACACCAGCATCAGTTGTCAAGCGATGGTGGGGGGGGGGACAAACGCAGATACAAACACACATACATATATATATATATGTATATATATATATACATATATACGATGGGCTTCTTTTCAGTTTCCGTCTACCAAATCCACTCACAAGGCTTTGGTCGGCCCGAGGCTATAGTAGAAGACACTTGCCCAAGGTGCCACGCAGTGGGACTGAACCCGGAACCATGTGGTTGGTAAGCAAGCTACTTACCACACAGCCACTCCTACGCCTATAAAATTATTTTAGCATTTTCTATCTTGTCTTATTTTCCTTATACGTATCAACTCGTGTGTCACTTTTCAACATTCTACATTCACATATATATAAATATATATACACACACACACACAAATATATACAAATTTTACTCTCTCTCTCTCTCTACGCATGCACGCACACACAAGCAGATAACTTTAAGTTGTCTCTAAGGAACAAAGAAGGCTGTAAGCC
>NC_069007.1:18233447-18233922 GCF_001194135.2 Octopus bimaculoides
AAAAAAGAAATATATGAAAATAAAATGGTAATTTTGGTGAATTTACTAAAAGATAATCATTCTTACTAATAATTATTTTCTATTTGAAAGACAACAAAGCAGTTTCTTTAGTATTTCAACCTCCACCCTTTCCTCTTCATCCGCCCTCCCCTTCCTCCCATGCATTTTCTTCTTCCTCTTTATCCTCTTCCCTATCTCTGATCCATCTTTTATCAGCTCCGCAACACCTTCAAGTGTTGACAGCCCCTGATAATCTTCTCTGCCTGTTTCTTGTTAAATGGTAAACGGCGGGCGACTGCAGCAGCGGCGGCGGCGGCGGTGGTGGCGCTACCGCTACCAGCTCATCTGACTCAGACTATAAACAGACAGAATGTAAGGATTTAACGAGAATATTTTTAATGAAGATCTAAATTAGAATTTGAAATACGTATCGTCTCTTGTTTCAGGTACATTTTTCCACTTTCAATTAATCACT
>NC_069007.1:18236895-18238354 GCF_001194135.2 Octopus bimaculoides
ATTGGTTGAAATTATCGAAATAAGACAATTTTTTACATGAAATAAATTCTATAACACAAAATAGATAAGTATACGAAGTTTGAAAGTCTTTCGGTACCAAAAACACTACGTAAAACATTAATGAAAAATGTGGCCCCCGTTTTAAAAAAGATCCCATTTTTCTGCATAAATTTACTAAAGCCATTAATGTTTATTGGTAATTAAACTTAATTTGCAACACCTGTGTGTATTTATCAGCTTTGTGTTTGTTGATAATTCTTATCAACAACTTTTTCTGTGATCGAGATTCGAGAAGACATACAGCAGTATGCTAAAGATTGGACATTAATCTCTCGTGGGCAAGAAATGCAAAATAAAGTTTATTATAAACAACACAAACACTTTTGTAATTTAATAATTTTCAGTGTGATACCTGTTAAACAGAAATTATTTTTATTTAATGAAAATCTAATAAAATCTAATAAGTGAAATTATGCTAAATACAACTAAATTGAAAACCTTTTACCCCTGGCCATATCAGCAATTCTGAAAACTTTCGGGTGTGAATTTTACATGGGTAGAAGCTTTTTTTAAACAAATTTTATCCTGATACATCGGTGGTGTGAAGAAGGGAGGCTGGTATGCATGGTCAACTGCTGGCCTTCCATAAACAACCTTGCCTGGACATGTGCCTCGGAGGGGGAGGGGGGAACTTTCTAAGCGCAAACCCATGGTCTTTAAGGCGGTCTTTAATCTATGATAAATTCAGAACAATGTGAATGAATAAGCATGCGCAGGAGTGGCTGTGTGGTAAGTAGCTTGCTTACCAACCACATGGTTCCGGGTTCAGTCCCACTGTGTGGCACCTTGGGCAAGTGTCTTCTACTATAGCCTCGGGCCGACCAAAGCCTTGTGAGTGGATTTGGTAGACGGAAACTGAAAGAAGCCCGTCGTATATATGTATATGTATACATGTATGTGTGTTTGTGTGTCTGTGATTGTCCCCTCACCATCGCTTGACAACTGATGCTGGTGTGGTTACGTCCCCGTAACTTAGCGGTTCGGCAAAAAGAGACTGATAGAATAAGTACTAGGCTTACAAAGAATAAGTCCTGGGGTCGATTTTCTCGACTAAAGGCGGTCCTCCAGCATGGCCACAGTCAAATGACTGAAACAAGTAGAAGAGTAAAAGAGTCTGAATGTTAAATGGTTACACACCACAGCACCCTACCCCCATCACCACCACCAGGTAGGGTTACCAACTGGCCAGGGCTCCACTCCAGGACCTCTGCCCCCACCAGCATCACCATCACGGGGGTGGGGTACACTAATCCTTTACATCTTTGCCTCAATAACCCAGGAATGTAACCTGCACTGTCTCACTGGTTACCCCAGACAGTCCCCTCCCCCACCCCGTGCCTTAAAGAAATCAGCACCACCACCACCCTCCACTCCACACTCGCCCCTCCCATTTTCCAAT
>NC_069007.1:18238729-18239463 GCF_001194135.2 Octopus bimaculoides
GGGGGGGGGGGATGCATTGTCAAAACTTGTCTTTCCTCTCTTTAAAGATGATAGAGTTCAGGATATGGCTGCTATTTTAAACAACAAATGATGCTGAGGCTTCCTCACTCACTCTGCATCCAGACGTGATTCTATTTGAAGAATTGCACACCTTCCTGACTCATCTAACATGGTAGCTTACATTGATGGTCGTTGTGGTGGTGATGCTGTTAACAGCTGTGATGATGATGACTGGTGACTCATGATGATGATGGTAATGATAGCAGTAGTGATGATGGTGGTGAACAGCAGTCTTTCTACTTCTTAGATCTGCTTCCATTGCGTACAAACCATTTTGATACCAATCTGCCCAAACTCCTCCTTTGTTCTTTGAGACAAATTCCCTGTTTTAATCCTCATCTCTTAAATATAGATCTGTTATTTTAGTGAATTCTTTAATGTTTTCAAGATTAAATAAAACAAAGGCACATGGTTCCGGGTTCAGTCCCACTGCATGGCACCTTCAGTCAGCCAAATCTTTATGATTTGGCATGTAAAAAGCACCCACTACACTCTCGGAGTGGTTGGCATTAGGAAGGGCATCCAGCTGTAGAAACTGCCAGATCAGATTGGAACCTGGCGTAGCCATCTGGTTCGCCAGTCCTCAGTCAAATCGTCTTGCCCATGCTAGCATGGAAAGCAGACATTAAACGATGGAGATGATATATATATATATATATATATATATATATATG
>NC_069007.1:18240371-18241024 GCF_001194135.2 Octopus bimaculoides
CACCACCAGCTCCAACATCACCACCACCACTACCAACATCATCACCATCTTTACTACTCCCACCCCCATCAACATCATCATCACCACCACCACCACCACCAACATCATTACCGCCCACCATCACCACCACCACCACTACCAACGTCATTACCACCCACCATGACCACCGCCAACAACTGGTTCTACAGGATAAACATGACTTACCTATCTTGTTGAAATACAAACCTTTCCTCTCTACATTAACAACAATAGCAACAACAATTTCATACTTTCAACTCTAAACGCCATAGTATGTATTGGTTGGTATTATATAACGAGGTTCGTTATGGCGTAATTATCAATGTGGCTTGATTAGGAGTGTTTAATTGGGAGTGTCAGGTGGGTGGATAGCTATTCAGTTTAATCTATTGTTATATATATTCACTTCATGAATGCATTTATATACGCACACACACACACAGCATACATATACACAAGCATGCATATACACATACACAGCATACATGTATACACACACACACACACACGTATACATACTTATACATATAGGTATATATATATATATATATATATATATACATATACACACATACACGTAAGTATATGCGTGCCTGTGTATGTATATATATATATATATATATATATATATATAT
>NC_069007.1:18241189-18243639 GCF_001194135.2 Octopus bimaculoides
TCTCTCTCTCTCTCTCTCTCTCTCTCTCTCTCTCTCTCTCTCTCTCTCTCTCTCTCTCTCTATATATATATATAGACACATATACACACATACACATGCATACACACATATATATACACATAGATATATATACATATGCACATATGCATATACACTCACATATATATTTATGTATATATATGTACAAACACATACATATACACATTAATATATATATGTGTGTATGTGTGCATCATCATCATCATCATCGTTTAACATCTGCTTTCCATGCTAGCATGGGTGGATCGGTTTCGCAAGAGCCGGCCAGGTAGAAGCCTCCCGCACCAGACTTCTGTGACTGTTTTGGCAGGATTTTTACAGCTGGGTGCCCTTCCTGACACCAACCACTCAGCAGAGTGGACTTCGTGCTTTTTACGTGGCACAAGCACAGGCGAGGTCAGTTGTTTTAGCAAGGTTTTACAGCTCGATGCTCTTTCTAACACCAACCACTTTACAATGTGGACTGAGTGGGCAAATAGGGGTTAGATGATGGCGGGTGTGGTGTTTTCAAAGGGCCAGCATGTGTAACCTGATCACCTCTGCCGAGCCGACCAAACTCCCAACCCATGCACTCCCGTCGCGACACTGATTCTGCCCAAATTTGACATCGATGTAACTTAGTTTGGTTGTGCGGGTGGCACGTAAAAGCACCCACTACACTCTGGGAGTGGTTGGCGTTAAGAAGGTCATCCAGCTGTAGAAACTCTGCCAAATCAGATTGGAGCCTGGTGTAGCCATCCGGTTTCACCAGTCCTCAGTCAAATCGTCCAACCCATGCTAGCATGGAAAGCGGACGTTAAACGATGATGATGATGGTTACTTAGTTTGGTTTGAAATAAAGAACTTGATTAGTTTAATAATTCTAACTTAATCCTGAGCAAAGCCGGGCTATACTGCTAGTAAATTATAAAACTGGGAATTTTTCAGAATGGACACTAAGGAAAGCAATACAGATCTTTTATCACATGATGTCATTGAGTTTGGGAGACTTGACATAAGAGATGTACTTAATAATATCAGGTTTAATAGCTCAGCCTTCTTATATCACAATTGTGTGCGATGAGGGCATAATCTTGTAATAAAGTCCCTGTGTTTTATTTCTCGTGCATTTCTTGTAGATCACCACTCCCCCTCTCATGTCAATGACAGACTAAAGTACTTCTTAGAAATCACTATGGATATTGTAGTAGTAGTAGTAGTAGTAGTAGTAGAATCAATCCCACACTTTAATTGAAATACAGTTTCCCCAAAATTAAACACATGTAGGCGCAGGAGTGGCTGTGTGGTAAGTAGCTTGCTTACCAACCACATCGTTCTGGGTTCAGTCCCACTGCGTGGCACCTTGGGCAAGTGTCTTCTACTATAGCCTCGGGCCAACCAAAGCCTTGTGAGTGGATTTGGTAGACGGAAACTGAAAGAAGCCCGTCGTATATATGTGTATATATATATATATATATATATATATATATATATATATGTATGTGTGTATATGTTTGTATGTCTGTGTTTGTCCCCCCACCATCGCTTGTTAACCGAGGCTGGTGTGTTTACGTCCCCATAACTTAGTGGTTCGGCAAAAAGTGACCGATAGAATAAGTCCTGGGATCAATTTGCTCGACTAAAAGGCGGCGCCCCAGCATGGCCACAGTCAAATGACTGAAACAAGTAAAAGAGTATGTAATATAATAAATGTGAATGTCAGTGTGTCACATTTTTTCAACTTTACTCCTAGAGGCCGTAGCCCAACTTATCATACCATTTTGGAATCATGCTGACTCCGTGAGTAAATTAAAAACATTCCCAACCAAATCCAGACCTGCAATCCTGAAATTTTGGATTCTTATGTTTTCATTACTGCAATTGATTTCTGTGTTTTTTTTTTTTTTTTTTTTTTTTTTTTTTTTTTGTATACATGATTTTTAGCAACGAATCTGATCATTGGGATATGACTCTGGAGGAAGCAATTGCAACAAATTCTCTCCAAGACAAGTCAGAGATCCGTTTGCAGATGTTCCCATTCAGGGTTAGTTATTTAAAAGCTACACACTAGGTTAAAATCTGCCCAATAGGGCAGCTTTTAAGCTAATATATATATGTAGATAGATATTTAGCAGAAATAACAGAGACTCAGGGTCTGCGATGAAACTCTGTTACTTCTGCTAAATATTAATAAAAATACACATATACTTATATTTTGAGCTCTATTTTTCCTGTTTGCACCAACTTGCCTATATATATATATATATATATATATATATATTCAAAAAAACAATAACAAAAAAACAACAAAATGAGGACGTGATACGGATAGTGTTATTGGACGCTCGGGAAAGGAAAGAGAGAGTGTATGATGTTTCAGGCGTAGCCCTTCGTCGGAAAGATGGAAAGTTCGGAGAAAGAGGAAAATGGTA
>NC_069007.1:18243870-18244595 GCF_001194135.2 Octopus bimaculoides
AAAGTGGCTGAGCACTCCACAGACACGTGTACCCTTAACGTAGTTCTCGGGGATATTCAGCGTGACACAGTGTGACAAGGCTGACCCTTTGAATTACAGGCACAACAGAAACAGGAAGTAAGAGTGAGAGAAAGTTGTGGTGAAAGAGTACAGCAGGGTTCGCCACCATCCCCTGCCGGAGCCTCGTGGAGCTTTAAGGTGTTTACGCTCAATAAACACTCACAATGCCCGGTCTGGGAATCGAAACCGCGATCCTATGACCGCGAGTCCGCTGCCCTAACACCACTGGGCCATTGTGCCTCCACTACATAGCTCTGTTAGATACAGAATATTTGTGTACAGCATGTCATGACATTGCCCCTACAACTCCACTAGGAATTGAGCATTCAAACAAGTAAAAAGTCGAGTTTTTATTAAACCCTTTACTAACTACTTAACTGACTTTCTGTATTTTTAGAAGGTAGAAAAAAAGACCCCCCCCCCCTTTTTTTTTTTAAAGCAAATTCACAGAGAGTGAGTGGAGCAGTGGAATGGAGTGGGTGGGTCCTATCCCACTCTGATAGCAGCAACATGGTTGTGGGGTACTTCACAGCCAGACTTTTATTTCTCTATTTTTTTTTTTTATATTTAATTCCTTTTTCTTCTTCTTCCTCCTCATTTCTTCCTTCAAGCACAAAACTAAACAGTTCCAACCCACCCCCCTGCTTCTTTCTGTAGTATTATTT
>NC_069007.1:18244938-18246797 GCF_001194135.2 Octopus bimaculoides
CCCACCCTACCAGCTACCCAACCAGCCACTCCACCGACCCTCTCTGAGCCTCCTAGCAGCCATCCTACCTCACCAGCTACCCAGCAAAGACCTCCATCAGCCACCCCAACCAACCAACCACTCCACTAACCCCCACCAAGCCCTACCCCACCCATCCCATCATCTACCCCATAAGACACCCTTTTTTTAGGGCACCAATTTATTTCCCATTACACTTGATATGTTTCAGTTTTTGAGAGAGAATATGTCAGATGTTGCAGTGACCCCTTCCCCTCCTCATTGAAGTTGGTCAGTGTGACCCTTGTTAAGGCCAGACTTCGTAGGGGCCCTTATTCAGATCATCCATCACCTCTTTCATTTACAACTAAAATTCTGAAAGCAAGCATGGCATGGACATTTAGGATGAACTTATGAAAATGTTTTAGACAAGCAAAGACAGTTAATGAAAAATATCATCTTTGTCACTGGGACCTCTGGTAATAATCAGGTGTGGGAATCAGAACTACAAACAACTCGGTCCTCTGATCCCCTTTCAGTTTCTTAAAATGTAATTTCCTATATGGCAAGTACATAGAATTCTATTCTTCTATATTTAACACCAGAGTGCCCATAACATCCAAACTAAACATTTGGTCACTGTCCATAACCCAATGATTGAAACAAGTAAAAACAAAAAGTAATTAATAATTCATTTGTTTTTATTGTCTCCTCCTGACTTGGGGCTCATTGTAGACCCTGGGCCCCTAATATTAAGTCAGCACCAAGAAAACTATTTTACATTATTTACAATTGATGGATATTTGTCCTCATCTTGTTTGTTGTTAACACAGCATTTCAGCTGATATACCCTCCAGCCTTCATCAGGTTTCTTGGGGAAATTTCGAACCTGGGTTCTCATTCCTAAGGTAATTTTCAATATTGTTATTATTATTATTATTATTATTATTCGTGTCACTGCCTGGAATCGAACTCGGAATCTTGGGGTTAGTAGCCCGCGAACTTAACCACTACGCCATATGTAAATAATGTACATAATTCCTCATCTCTTAAATATAGAACTGTAAAACCTATTTTAGTAAATCCCACCAAACTGTTGATTGTTTTAAAAATTAATCAAACCAGATGGATGGCTGTAGTTAATTAGATATCTGGGTCACAAAACATTTGTTGTCACAACATATGTTTTCAAAATAGTTTTTTAAAAAAAGGGGCTGGTGATTAAATTTTTTGTTTTCTTTGTGCTGTCTTTTATGTAAGTAAATAACCAACCTAACACACCAGTCTTTGTCTATAATTATATATATTCAGATAGGTATAGGGTTCCAGGAGTTCAAAGTATTTTTTACTTGGTCTCCTGTTACTGTATGACAGTCCTTTACAGTTCATCAGAAGTATGGCAGAGACGCTGTCATCATTTGTCTTTGTTTTGCCATGTCATCACAATTAACCCTTGCCCTCATCTCTCTCTTCCTGCTCCCCACCACCACCACCACCATCATCATCATCGTCATAATCAATCTTTTGTCCTTGTCATTCTGCCACATATTCCAGGAAGATGTTGGAAAAAAGGTGGTGAGCCAGTATATCACCTTCTCTCAGATCTGTGTCCTTCAAATCCATCTGGTCACATTACATGACCACCACTATACACTTGTTATCGTTGGATAGCGTCTCTTATAATTTGTACAATCATGGCATCTTCATCTTCTGTCGGGCCTATTTATTTGTATATATATATGTGTGTGTGTACCCAGATATGCACCTATATATACAGGTAGATGTAGGTATGCACATACCTGTACGCATATATGCATATACTCATTTATTATATGTTTTATATATATATATACATATATATA
>NC_069007.1:18247990-18249378 GCF_001194135.2 Octopus bimaculoides
TAACCCTAACCCTAACCCTAACCGTAGGGTTAGGGTTAGAGTTAGGGTTAGGGTTAGGGTTAATTGTTTCAGAATCGTTTGTTTATGTAGTCGGCACTTAATGTATATCGGCTGAATGGACGTCAGTGATTGGTTGAAATTACAGAAATACGACAACTTTAACATGGAATAATTTATGGATTTCTTTTTTTTTTAAGAAGACTAAGAGAAAAAGATGTTTTATATGACACATTCTACCAGTGTTCCAAGTTTCAAAGTGTTTCATTAATGAAAAATGTGGCCCCCGTTTTAAAAAAGATCCCAAATAGAAATTGATAAAATAAATACTGGACTAAAATAATTACTGGGATTGATGTGCCTGACTAAAAGCCTCGGGCTGCATTCCAATGATTGAAGCCAGTAAAAGAACCAAATGGTTCACTTGTGACAGATTTCAATGTTGTTTACGAAATACTAAGAACTTTCCAATGGAATTTGTTTGTAAAACATAAAATTAAACATAATAAAATGCGATAAAACATGATAAAACATTTAAGATTAAAGTTAAAACTCTGCTGAAGTTAAAACAGTCTTGCGGTTATTGAGGAAAAACAGGATATCTCCCTGGTATAGAGGCTGGTGCCATGTTTAATTGCAGTCAAAAGATTAATGGCATGATGCATTGATAAACAAACTATGGAATCTAAATTATTTCTTTATTTTGGGATTGGTGAATCGGACGAAGAAGGGGACTAGTCATACAACCGAATAAATTTCATTGAGGTATCTGGTGGGGCGGGGATGTTAACGATCGTGTTAACTGGACAATTTCAAGATGTGTCCATTTCCTTTTGATTTTTCTTCTGAACAAATTCATCGCTGACAGTTTTGCCCTGGGGTTGATGTTATGACCCAGCACTAACATAACTAGAGTGTGCTCCACCCAGGGTGGCCATTCCATTTGCTGTCCCCCAGACCTCACAAAAAGCACATGTTGCCTACTGCAGACCCAAAAGTGCCGCTTGGGAGCGGACCCCCCCCCCCAACTCCAGCTATGCTAGTGTCGACTAGTATCCTCTCCTAAAATTTCAGGCCTCATGCTTTTTGCAAAACGGATTGCTATTAAACTAAATAATGCACTACAACTGCGCTACTGTTGCAGTACATTCTTCGACTTCCTGAAAAGCCAGACTCCAATTCTGAACCACTTTGCAGCCTTCTCTCTCTTCATAAATATATATACATATATATATATGTATATATATACTCAAGTACCCAAAATATCAAAGAGTTTCTACCTCATAAACAAGAGTTACACCACAGTCATTTTGTGATCTTTGCTACCCTGGTATCTATTAACTAATTTGTGTTCGAGTTATTTATTAACTAGGAGAAAATAAATGCATATA
>NC_069007.1:18249836-18252350 GCF_001194135.2 Octopus bimaculoides
AACAAGTAAAAGAGTAAAAGAGTATATATATATATATATATATCTAAAGATATACACACTCGCACGTATTAGCTGCATTAGTAAACCACATTACAATCACACATATATATGTGTGCGTATATATATATATATATATATATATATATATATATACATAGATACATACACACACTTGTTCTGTTAGTTTATGCTCCATAAACCACATCAATAGAAGCACGTTAACATTTTCTCACAGTGTAGACCTATTTAGATAAGCAGTAAAATGGAGCTGGCTTTACGACACTTTGCTTAACTTAAATGGCAAATGCTTGTTGCTTATCAAAATCTCAACTTGGAAAGTGTAAAGTTTCACCAGAGATTCCAATTCGGTTTGCAGTAAGGCCTCAAGTTTTCAGTCTGAAAATCTGATCATGGATACAATCTGAACTAGTTGAGATAGTAATTTGAGATGTATTTATGGGATTTATTTTATTTTATTTATGTAGAAATTATTACATTTGCAAACGACTCTTTTACCGTTTTTGTCGGTAACAAACATGGAGAGAAGTCTGAGTAAATACAGAGAGAGAGAGAGAGAGAGAGAGAGGTGATAAATGAGAAGCAAAAGAACAACAACAACAACAACACCAACCAGAGATACACAAATAAAACAATGTTTTCTCTGTTAAGCATCACTTTATCATTTTTCCTTTTCTTTGTCTCTAGAATGGATCCGGCAGTATATGGTAACCAGAACTTTTAAAAGAGCAATGTAACCACCGTAAAAAAGCTGTTCGGGAATAGAATCAAATATTTATGAAACAGCTTCATTTTTTTTTTTTGTTTTTGTTTGAGGATGGGCATCATCATCATCATCATCATCATCATAGAAATGGACATTAAATGGTGGTGGCGGCAGTGGTGGTTCTGTCTGTCTTTCCTTTCTTTCTCTCTCTCTCTCTTTTTTTTACTTGTTCCATTCACTGGACTGCAAAGGATTTAGTCAAACAAATAGACCCCAGTTATCATCATCATCATCATCATCATCATCGTTTAATGTTTGTTTTCCATGCTGGCATGGGTTGGACGATTTGACTGAGGTCTGGAAAGCTAGCGGCTGCACCAGGTTCCAGTCTGATCTGGCAAGCTTTCTACAGTTGGATGCCCTTCCTAACGCCAACCACTCCGAGAGTGTAGTGGGTGCTGTTTATGTGCCACCGGCACGAGAGCCAGTCAGGGGGGTCCTGGCATCGACCATGTTCAGATGGTGGCTTTCTTTTTTATTCTTTTACTCTTTTATTTGTTTCAGTCGTTTTGGCTGTGGTCATGCTGGAGCATGGTCTTTTAGTCGAAGAAGTCGACCCCAGGACTTATTCTTTGTAAGCCTGGTACTTATTCTATCGGTCCCTTTTGCCGAACTGCTAGGTTACGGGGATGTAAGTAAACACACCAACGTCAGTTGTCAAGTGATGGAGGGGTGACAAACAGACACAAACACACACATACATAAATATATATATATACATATATATGACAGGCTTCTTTCAGTTTTCGTCGACCAAATCCACTCACAAGGCTTTGGCCAGCCCTAGGATATAATAGAAGACACTTGCCCAAGGTGCCACACAGTGGGACTGAACCCAGAACCATGTGGTCCTGAAGCAATCTTCTCACCACACAACCACGCCTTTGCTTATATCAAAAATATTTTAAATCTAAGAAAAATTTTTTAAGAATTTTAAGAAATTTCTTTATTTTAAAAAAATTGTTTTTTATCAGAGACTGATTGGAGTCGAGAGATTTCCAACTTCAGTACTTTTATGGGAGTGTATATAAATGCATTCCTTTATATTTGAAGTGTATTTATTATTAGAATTATTCAATACATGTACTAAAGAACGTTTAGTCATTTATGAGTAGTTTTCAGTGAGAGGAAGTAATAGTCATAATGTCCTTTACTTGATGGTCAGCTGTAATGACCAGTCACCGCTGACCATCATCTCCTGGCTTTCAGCTCATCTCCTACTCGTTCTAGAGCCAGCAAAATGATCTTTGTCCAGCCTCATCCTACATCTCATTAGCTGTCTTCTTGTCCCTTCCTGGCACTCCCAGACATCTTCCCACTGCAACCAATCTCAACTGAGAATAGCCAGATCTTCCAACAGAATACAGGCATTGAAAGGATTAAATGGTAACTGAATGAATGCAATGCCATTCTTAAACTCTTTCACCACAACTTTATCTCACTCTCTCTTCCTGTTTCTGTTGTGCCTGTAATTCAAAGGGTCAGCCTTGTCACACTCCGTGTCACGCTGAATATCCCCGAGAACTACGTTAAGGGTACACGTGTCTGTGGAGTGCTCAGCCACTTGCACGTTTGTGGAGGCGCAATGGCCCAGTGGTTAGGGCAGCGGACTCGTGGTCATAGGATCGCAGTTTCGATTCCCAGACCGGGCGTTGTGAGTGTTGATTGAGTGAAAACACCTAAAAAGCTCCACGAGGCTCCGGCAGGGGATGGTGGCGAACCCTGCTGTA
>NC_069007.1:18252360-18253844 GCF_001194135.2 Octopus bimaculoides
ATCTCACTCTCTCTTCCTGTTTCTGTTGTGCCTGTAATTCAAAGGGTCAGCCTTGTCACACTGTGTCACGCTGAATATCCCCAAGAACTACGTTCAGGGCACACGTGTCTGTGGAGTGCTCAGCCACTTGCACGTTAATTTCACAAGCAGGCTGTTCCGTTGATCGGATCAACTGGAGCCCTCGACGTCGTAAGCGACGGAGTGCCAACAACATACTCAGTGCAGGATTTACCACCTGGGTATAATCCATCCCTACCCTATTGTAGATGTCCAGAATTTACCTGAGTTAATAAGCTTCAAGTAAGAAATAATGTCTTCTCTTTCATTCAAGGACAGAATTTTGTTTAGAAATTCCATCTTTAAACTTTATCTTGTTGTTGTTGTTGATGATGACCTGATATTTGAGGAATCTTCTCATGACCCGATTTTATTCACATACAATGACATCAACATTCCTGAAAACTTTCATCTTGTTGGGACAGGTTTTTCTTTTTTTTTTTTTAATTAATTGCTTGTTCGTTTTTTTTTTCTTTGAACGAGGTAATGGGTGGGGGGTAGGGTAGTGGATAATGGTGGAGGTGTGGTAGTGATGGTGGTGATGGTGAATAATAATGATGAAGGTGTTGGTGGTGGTAGTGGATAATGGTGGAGGTGGTGTTGGTGGATGGAGGCATTGTCTGTGGTAGTGATGGTGGTGGTGGTGGTGGTGGATAATGTTAGTGTGGTGGTGGTGGTGGTAGATAATGTTAGTGTGGTGGTGGTGGTGGTGGTAATAAAATTTCTGTCAAGTGTCTGTTTCCGATTTCTTGTGTTTTAATCTAATTCTAAATAGTTTTTAATTTCCCCCCCATCCACCTCACCCACCCGCCTTCCTTGATGTCTGTGACCAAGGATTATAAGTTATTTAGACACACCCGGGGTATCGATTGGAATTTAGTGAGGGGCAGGAGTCAGTGTGACAGGGAATGGGGGTAGGAAATAGGGGCAACATGCACTGACTGCCACACTGCAGCCCATACGAACACATCACACCACACTATTGTCCATACTATATTTGATGCTGTCACACTGCAGTTCACACCTCCACATGGCAGCATACACTGACATACTACAGCCCACACTATATTCACTCCTGCTACACTATGGCTCACGCATCTACACTACTTCTGTACTACAGCCCACACACTTGTGTATTTTAGTGATAGGTTTATGGCTGAATGTATTTGTGTAACCAAATCTTTTGGTTGATCCAAGTCTCGTGAGTGAAATTTGCAGAAATGGAAACTATGTGGAATCCCATTGGTTGTATCTGTATGAAATGGTGGAGGTGAAGGGGAAAGACTGTCTTGTTTTCAATTTCGGTATAAGTACAACTTGGAGTGCATTTTTCAATGTGTACTTCCTCTTTTTTAGACATTAGGGTGTGTAATATGAAAGGCATTTGTCTCCTGTATTTAACAAGTCAAATAAGGATTGTAGAGGTG
>NC_069007.1:18256687-18257069 GCF_001194135.2 Octopus bimaculoides
ACACACACACACACACACACAACAACAACAACAACCTATTGAGGAAATAAGTCAAATCTCATTCATATCAGACTTTGTTATATTTCGGCTGCTATTTCTAGCATGCCTAACTATCTTGTAGAGGTCTCCCTCATTAACTCATATATATGTGCACATGAGAGTAAGGTGTGATTTAAGGGAGATTTGGCTGCTATTTCTAGCAAGTCTGACTGTCTTGTAAAGGTCTCTCCCATTAACTCATATATACGTGCACAAGAGAGTAGGGTGTGATTTCAGGGAGATTTGGCTGCTATTTCTAGCAAGTCTGACTGTCTTGTAAAGGTCTCCCTCATTAACTCATATATACGTGCACAAGAGAGTAGGGTGTGATTTCAGGGAGATT
>NC_069007.1:18257079-18257896 GCF_001194135.2 Octopus bimaculoides
TGATTTCAGGGAGATTTGGCTGCTATTTCTAGCAAGTCTAACTATCTTGTAGAAGTCTCCCTCATTAACTCATATATACGTGCACAAGAGAGTAGGGTGTGATTTCAGGGAGATTTGGCTGCTATTTCTAGCAAGTCTAACTATCTTGTAGAGGTCTCCCTCATTAACTCATATATACAAGCACAAGAGAATAGGGTGTGATTTAAGGGAGATTTGGCTGCTATTTCTACTAAGTCTAGCTACCCAGTCTAGCTATCCTGCAGATGTCCCCCTCATTGGCTCATACGTACATAAGACTAGTATATGAATTGGGGGTACTGGCAATCTGTGTGTGTGTGTGTGTGTGTACAAAGTTGAATTTGTTATTATTGCTTGTTTCTATATTTTTTATTCTGAATACATAAAACTGACCCCTTGTTTTCTCTCCCCATCGCCATTTCTTCTGCTATCTCACCACTCCTGCTTTGTGGGTTGAATATAGTCACACACACACATATATTTATATATATATATACATACACACACATACAGTGTATGTGTGTGTGTAACTAAGTCAGTGTGTTACCATTCAAACAAAAGCAACATTCAGTCAGTCTCTGCCCCGGCCAACCAACATCATCACCATTTCCATGGCTACTTGTTGTTCATTGAAAGAGAAAGAAATATTTCATTTACTACAATTATTCTCTCATCCAACACAACATCCACACACACACCACTACCATCACCACCACGTATACATTCCTCCATTGAACCCATCCTTGACATGCGCACACCACTCACACTCAACGCAACCCACGCATTACATAAGTGCACC
>NC_069007.1:18259252-18260721 GCF_001194135.2 Octopus bimaculoides
ATTTTGATTTTTTATAAATTGATTTTGATTGAGTTTTTACCTGTAATTTTGGATTTTGTCCCTAATATTATTATTATATATATATATAGAGAGAGAGAGATAGATAGATAGATAGATAGATAGATAGATAGATAGATACACACATACACATCACACAAACACATACATACAACACATCGCACATACACACACATACAAATGCATTCACAGCTCCGGTGCATGCAGCATGCACCATCAAAGACATACACATTGCACATCAGGGGTCTAAGAAAATATAGAATATGCATTACTATGTCGGTGGTGGGCATGGGGAGATTAGCAATATAATTTCTACTTCAGTTACAGACATTGGATATTTAGAGCAGGGCTGGGAGCTAGTGTATGTGTGTGTGTGTATGAATATATGCATACGCAGACATGTATATTGTGTGTACACACACACATATTCTTTTATACTTTTACTCGCTTCACTCATTTGGCCACGGCCATGCTGGAGCACCGTCTTGAAGGGTTTTTTTAGTTGAAGAAATCAACCCCATGACTTATCCCTTGTAAGCCTGATACTTATTCTATTGGTCTCTTTTGCCAAACTGCAAAGTTACAGGGACATAAACACACCAACATCGGCTGTCAAGCGATGGTAGTGGGGAACAAACACATAAATATATACATACATATGTATATATACACGATGGGCTTCTTTCAGTTTCCATCTACCAAATCCACTCACAAGGCTTTGTGTTGGCCCTAGAGTAAAAGACACTTGCCCAAAGTGCCATGCTGTGGGACTGAACCTGGAACCAGGTTGTTGGAACGCAAACTTCTTACCACACAGCCATGTTTATGTACATATATACTTACATGTATATATGTACATACTTACATGTATATATACTTACATGTATATATGTACATACTTACATGTATATATGTACATATCTGTACATGTTTATATACATATATACTTGCATGTATATATGTACATACGTACTAACAGTTTCCATCTACCAAATCCACTCACAGGGCTTTGTGTTGGCCCGAGGCTATAGTAGAAGACACTTGCCCAAACTGCCATGCTGTAGGACTGAACCTGGAACCAGGTGGTTGGAAAGCAAGCTACTTACCACACAGCCATGTTGATGTACATATATACATACATGTATATATGTACATACGTGTGTGTGTGTATGCATATGTCAGTGGTGAAGTGGTGACCTAGCTGGTGTACAGCACCCCTCCCCGCCCCCATCATGTCTGGTTATTGTCCAGTAACAGGAATCCATGTCTTTAACCAATGTTATGTACTCCTCCCTCCCACTTCCATTCACCTTGCATGTACATACCTCCCTCCCTCCCTCCTTCCTCTTCCGTCTAGGTGTCTTGTTCTGGTCTTTTAAGTGCAGATCAAGTCTGTTGCATTTGGAGGTGAGAGAGAGAGAGAGAGAGGAGTATCAGTGACATGGGGGGGG
>NC_069007.1:18260742-18261394 GCF_001194135.2 Octopus bimaculoides
GGGGGGGGGGGGTAGAGGTAGGAATAGAGAGGAGTATTAAAGAGGGAGTAGTCAGGAGTATTGGCAGCAGAACAAGATGGTATCGGCAATGGTATGGTCGACGTCGTTGAAGTACTTGACATTCAATATTTAGGGCAGAACAATTTGGAATGTACTTGCAGACACGTGTGTGTGTATATATATGTATGTATGTATATATGTGTGTGTATGTGTTTATATATATATATATATATATACTTGTCTGTGTTTCTATATACATATATGTGCATGTATGAATGCATATATCTACACACACACATATACGTGCATATCATTATAGATATACTTATTATAAATATATGGATGCACATACAGCACACAATATGCAAATATCGCCAAAAGTAAAAAGAAAAAAAACCTGTTGATGTTGAAAATTCTCATTGTTTCATTAAGTGTATCACTTTCTCATTGATTTATCCTTAAGTGGTGGAGGCGCAATGGCCCAGTGGTTAGGGCAGCGGACTCGCGGTCATAGGATCGCGGGTTCAATTCCCAGACCGGGCGTTGTGAGTGTTTATTGAGCGAAAACACCTAAAAGCTCCACGAGGCTCCGGCAGGGGATGGTGGCGAACCCTGCTGTACTCTTCCACCACAACTTTCTCTCACTCTTACT
>NC_069007.1:18261404-18261908 GCF_001194135.2 Octopus bimaculoides
AATAATTACATTTACTTAAAAGCTAAATAAATAAAGATGGGGTCAAAAACATACAAAGGCGTATATTTGGGAGGGTGGGTTGGGTAGGGAGTTCTACCATTGGTGGATCTTTGTGGCACAGAAAACCTATTGGTTAACAGAATGTGTGTGTATAAGAAATGTATGACGGCCACCCTTCGTTAATTTTGACTAATGATTATTAGGATTGTTCAGTCAGAAATACTGTTTATTCTGTAATTATTCTGGTTCAGTAATGGAGGAGGCACTTACTATAGTTTTAAATAAATATTTCTGAGAATTTCACTAGACATTGCGTGTGGCTAAATTGGCGCAATGAATTGCAAGTATTCTCATGCATTCCGTGTGTATATCATCATCATCATCATCATCATCATCATCAATTGACCATTCTTAAAGTGTGGAAACTACTCGTAAAACTGTGTTTTGCTCATGGCAGCATCCTTGGAAACTGTTTGAAGCATGACAACTGTTTCGGCCACTGTT
>NC_069007.1:18262500-18265123 GCF_001194135.2 Octopus bimaculoides
TATATATATATATATATGTGTGTGTGTGTGTGTGTGTATATATATATATATATATATATATAATACAAATAATAAATGATTATATGCATATATACGTACATGTATGTACATACCTACATCTACCTGTATATATAGATGCATATCTGGGTACAGGACGTTGCAAACAAAACGTAGACAAATGAAAAACAGAGTACAGAAAACACACACACATCTCTATATATGTTCAGATTGGGTAGTTTATTGACAATGAGTTTATGGACTTCATGTTGATCTCCTTGGTTTATATTTAGGAAGATCAATGGTGGTACCAGTTCACCAAGTTTGGGCCTTTATTTACTTTGACATAGGGTTGCTCCCTTAGGGGTGGCTCCATTTGCATTCATTTTTGTTGTTTTATCAGACACATCCTACTCTGATTCTAAAATTTCTTTGTTGTCTCTTTCTTGGCTATCTTTTTCTTCATTAAACATGCGCAATTATAGTCCTATATCCATATATATATATATGTGTGTGTAGATTAAAATGTTCATATATACATATATATATGTGTGTGTGTATAAAGTGTTCAGATGGAAGAGATCAGAAGTAAAGCAACAATTAAACATGCTAAGCATGTCAAATCTTTGGTGAAAACATCTTTTTAATTAGCTGTACCCCTATTCCCAACCCTACACCAAACTGATACCATCACCACCTCAAACATAATTCCTTATGTACCTTACCCTTTATCTATCTATCTGTCTGTCTGTGTGTCTGTTTTTGACAAATGAAACAAGACACACACTAGCACAGCCAGCAATTAACAGTTCAGTCTATAAAAAGAAGATCCAAGCAGGCCACTTAGATAAGCGGTTAATTATAAATAAATAACGACAAAGATTATTGTTTTCATAAGGAAGCATTGTTGGGTTCGTTATCTGATGGCTTCTCTGAAGATTAACCAAAGACAAAGGTTCTGATGATAGACATTTATCAGAAGACAGGCAGAACCCTTTACCTCAGGGACGTGTTACACATTAGTGGATAAGAGGTAAATCTCTTCTCCTCCTGGGGTCCTGATATCAGTCTCTGGCAGGTAACAATGGCTTTTAGTAACTCTGGTATCTAATACCCCTCTACATCATCAACCTTTGAAACTCAGTGATAGTGCAGTTGTAATGTTCAACCATTTTGTTACCATATTTCTGTTGAAACACTTCGTTTCAATTCATTTTGAAGATAATACTCTTTTACTCTTTTACTTGTTTCAATCATTTGACTGCGGCCATGCTGGAGCACCGCCTTTAGTCGAGCAAATCGACCCCCAGGACTTATTCTTTGTAAGCCTAGTACTTATTCTATCGGTCTCTTTTTGCCGAACCGCTAAGTTACGGGGACGTAAACACACCAGCATCGGTTGTCAAGCGATGTTGGGGGGACAAACACAGACACACAAACATATACACACACACATACACACATATATATATACATACATATACATATATACGACGGGCTTCTTTCAGTTTCCATCTACCAAATTCACTCACAAGGCTTTGGTAAGCCTGAGGCTATAGTAGAAGACACTTGCCCAAGGTGCCACGCATGCTTAGCGGTATTTTGCCTGCCGCTATGTTCTGAGTTCAAATTCCGCCGAGGTCAACTTTGCCTTTCATCTTTTCAGGGTCGATAAATTAAGTACCAGTTACACACTAGGGACGATGTAATTGACTTAATCCCTTTGTCTGTCCTTGTTTGTCCTCTCTATGTTTAGCCCCTTGTGGGCAATAAAGAAATAAGAAAGTAGTTTGACAATAAAATATTATATACCATACTTACTCATCTATGAGTCACACTCGTGCCTAAGTTACACTCATGTATGAGTCACACACTTAATTTTGTGTTAAATCCTGGTGTAATTTTTTTCTTTTCTCATGCAAACTCTTTATCAGCTTTACCCCATGCATAAGTTACACCCCAGTGTTTCTCCCCCCCCCTTTTTTTATTATTTTAGTTAAAAATCAAGTCTAAAACAGTTTGACTTGATACATGAGTAAAAAGCAAGTCCATTGGGCATTAACTATTGTCTTTGAGCCCTGGAACTCAAAGATCCAGTTACCTATTTTCCATGGCATGGTTGTGTCCAAGATCCCAACATTCCCCCTAAACATGACCCCAGTCCACCACAGAGTTACTCATTTTTACCAGCTGAGTGGAGTGGAGCAATGTGAAATGGAGTGTTTTGCTCAAGAACTCAATGCATTGCTCGATCCTTATCACCAAACTACACACCTTCTCTTCCACACAAGGAAATATGGTAATCTTCTGGTTTTTTCTTTAATCCCCTAATTATCAGTTGCCTTCCATCTAACTCCGTCTTTTCTTTCGTTTTCTTTTTTCTCCATATGTTCTTCTCTTTTATTCTGTCGCATCCGTTCTTCCAGATTCTTTTTTCCTCCTCTTCCACCCTCCTCCTCTTCCTCCTCTTCCTCCTTCCGGATTCTTCTTCCTTCTTCCTCCTCTTCTGTCTCCCTCCATTCCTCTTCCTAGTCTTCCTAGTCTGCTGTTGTCATCGGATACTTTATTTAAAACTGGTTTCAGAAAACATTTTATTACAGAGAAAGAGAGAGGTTGGCGGGGTCGG
>NC_069007.1:18266210-18267001 GCF_001194135.2 Octopus bimaculoides
ATATATATGTGTGTGTGTGTGTTTGTGTGTCTGTGTTTGTCCCCCCAACATCGCTTGACAACCGATGCTGGTGTGTTTACGTCCCCCGTCACTTAGCGGTTCAGCAAAAGAGACCGATAAAATAAGTACTAGGCTTACAAAGAATAAGCCTTGGGATCAATTTGTTCGACTAAAGGCGGTGCTCCAGCATGGCTGCAGTCAAATGACTGAAACAAGTAAAAGAGTATATATAGCATTGTTATTTTCAACTCTGTGTGTGTGTTACTACTAATGTGAATATATATGTGTGTGTGTGTGTGTGTGTTTGTATCTATATAGTGTTGTGAACACTATACTAAAAGCATAAGCCAGTATGTACAGAATACAACTGTAAGTAGAAAAACTTTGGTCAAGTGAGATTAGTAGCTGAATGGAAGATTTATTAGTGGTGATGGTGGTGGTGCTACTGTTGACCACTGGCAGCAATAAATTATGTCCTGCAACTGTCTAACTGAATCTAATAACATTCAGTCTGGGCCAACATTATTGACCTTGAAACTGTCAATGCAACATAATATTGTCATGTATCTTGGTTGGTGCTGGTTTAAAGGTGGTCAGGTGTGGTGTGAAGTTTGTTGTGGTGTGACTGTTGCTATATTGATTTGGAGAGGTGGGGGGGGGGCAGTTGATTAGATCGACTGCAGTATGCAACTGGTACTTAATTTATCGACCCCTGAAAGGATTCAAAGGCAAAGTCAACCTTGGCAGAATTTGAACTCAGAACGTAAAGACAGACGAAATACCACTAAGCA
>NC_069007.1:18267440-18270492 GCF_001194135.2 Octopus bimaculoides
ATATATATATACATATACATATATACGACGGGCTTCTTTCAGTTTCCGTTTACCAAATCCACTCATAAGGCTTTGGTCGGCCCGAGGCTATGGTAGAAGACACTCGCCCAAGATGCCACACAGTGGGACTGAACCCGGGACCATGTGGTTGGTAAGCAGCCTACTTACCACACAGCCACTCCTACGCCTATAATATATATACGGCAAGTTTCTTTCAGTTTCTGTCTACCAAATCCACTCACAAGGCTTTGGTCTGCCTGAGGCTATAGTAGAAGACACTTGCCCAAGGTGCCACACAGTGGGACTGAACCCAGAACCATGTGGTTCATAAGCAAGCTACTTACCACACAGCCACTCCTACATCTGCACAATTTTTTATTATTTGTCTTTTATGCATAATATTCTCTTTCAAACTTCATCTGACATATGTTTCCTCTGCATGGATATCTTGTTATGTGATGTTCTTTTGCATCCTATTTATTCAGCTGCATTCAGGTTTCTTCCTGGTTAAACACTTTTCCATGCAGCTTCATTCATAGCATTGCCACATGTTGGTATTGCCTACCTTAAATAATCCCAGGTTATTCCATATCATTCAATGCAGTTGGCCAGAAGAGAGAGAGAGAGATAGTGTAGGAAGCCCCTCGTGTACGTCTGTGTGTGTGTGTGTGTGTGTGTGTGTGTGTAGATGTGCGTGAATGTTGAGATCCGAGTTTGTGTAGATAAAAAAAGTTTTTATGATATTTCCATTCCTTGTTGACATAATGGCTGGTCATTCTCCATTTTGAAAAATTTGAGGGATAAAAAAAAAAAAAAGCCCCTTACTTGAAAAACTGATAAGAGTCGGTGACAGGAAAAGCATCTGGCCATGACGTCCAGCCTCAAATGCATTCCTGTCTAACCCATGCTAGCATTGAAAAACAGACGTTAAACCTATGAACTGAAGTTGTGTATACATACATACAAACACACACACACACACACACACATATACATGCACACAAGCACGTTGGTGTAGAAGTTGTCATCTGAAGTGCATAGTTTTGTTGTGTAAGGTGTTGCAGTGCGGTGGTGATGGTGGTGGTAATTGAGTTGTAATAGTGAAAGAGGTGTAGTGAGAGGTTGGTGGGTGAAGCACAGGTTAGGTTACCATGGCAACACCATTGATTTTTCTGTCACTTCCATATTCCGCTATTAACCTCTTTTGTTTTTATAGAGTTCTTGAAATCTTAATACTGCAACCATTGATAACACTTCTGGTGACATTGGCTGTTGTAAATACATTTCCACATACATATACACGAAAACACATATTCACACACACACACAATTAGTTTATACATACATATACATACACTCACACTTGTATATAATTAGCTTTTACATACACATATAATTGGTTTAAACATACATATACATAAACCTGCATATAATTGGTTTGTACATACACACATGGTCAATTGTTTTATACACAGACATGCACACAAATTTTATATATATGTATATATATACACGTTTACGTCAACATCATTGGTTTGTAAATACATATATATATATATATATACACACACACATATATTATTTTATGCATGCATATGTCATCTTCACCGTCGTTATGGTCATCACCATCATTGTTTTACAGGTGGTGGTGGTGGTGGTAGCAGCAGCGGTGGTGGTGGAGGTGAGATCTTTGTGTTGGTTGGGGTTGGCTGGGTCTATTTCAACACGTTGTCAGTAACCTGTCATAATTCTACAACATCCTATATATATATATGTATATATCATCATCATCATCATCATTTAACATCCGCCTGCCATGCTAGCATGTGTGGGATGGTTAATATATACACATATATATAAAAAGGGAACAAAAACGCAATAGTGCAATAAAACATTCAGACAGATAGACAATACAAGGTGGACAAGAGAAACAACAATTAGAAGGACAGGCAAAAAAAGATGGGTCGTTCGTGCCCTTCTTTCATCAGTCAAGTCCCAGAAGTCATGACTGTATCGGGCAGTTACACTTTAGACGGTTCGATCTGGTTGCCCTCCCAAAAGTCTAAGCTAAGAGCATTAGACCCCTTTGTAAGAAAGCTAGCGAATGTGTGCAGCAACAAAGACAAAATACGGAGAACATGGTACAGAAAAAGACAAAAAAAAGGAGAACATGGTCCACAATTATGAATACAAACAACAAGAAAATAACAACAGGTGTCTTTCGACGGGAATGAATCAACTTGAGTTGGCATGCATGAAGTGAAGGCCTATATATATATGTGTGTGTGCGTGTGTGTGTGTATAAGGAAAAGAAAATGCATATCAACATTCATTCTCATAATAATAGGTATATATGTGTGTGTGTATGTACATATATATATATATAAAAACAAATAGTAAAAGAGTATATGCATATATACGTACAGGTATGTGCATACCGACATCCACCTGTATGTATAGGTGCATATCTGGGTACAGGACATTGCAAACAAAACGTAGACGAGAAAACACAAGCCACATAGAGAACATTCTTCTTCATCAGCTACCCCCTAAATATATATATATATAGAGAGAGAGAGAGAGAGAGACAGTTGGCAAGAAAGTAATTTTGTTTTTCATAAATACATAGTTATGATTGTTTTGAATGACTTTTATCAATGTTATGATTTTTTTTTTTCCTTTTGACATTTGATAGCCGTTACTTTTAGCTTATTTTAGAAGCAAATTGCAGGTAATTTTGTTTACAGCTGTTAGTTCATTGTCAGTGACATCACAACTCGTTTCTACAGCTCAGTGAACTGGAGCTTCGGAAAATAAAGTATCTTGCTCAAGAACACAACACACGGCCCAGTCCAGGAATCGAACTCACTGTCTCATGGTTGTGAGCCCAATACTCTAACCACACACACACACACACACACACACACACACACACACACACATACATATATATCATGAATATGGTTGCCTGCACTCACAATCACACAAAAAAACCCTTTGATATAAGAAACAAATAATGTTTATTTTACACACAGGCACACACACACACACA
>NC_069007.1:18272080-18273335 GCF_001194135.2 Octopus bimaculoides
TATATATATATATATATATATATATATATATATATTTGAAGAGAAGCAACAAAAATTCAATAGGTTATAGCAGTACGTGCGTTTCGTACAAACTTCATTTATTTATGTTGTGAGAACACCACATAAGATGTGCAATGAAAATGTACTCCTCAGCTGCATAATGGAAAATCTTGTGGAGTGGGAATGGAGAGAGAGAGTGATTGAGAGAAAGAGAGGAGGATATTGAGACAGAGACAGGGAGAAAGACAATGAGATATAAAGGAAGGCAGAGTTAGAGAGAAAGTTAGAGAAAGACTGATAGACACAGAGATAGAAGGACAGAGAGAAGAGAAGAATGGATCGTAATTTATTGTTGAGCCCGAAAGGACTAAAGACAAAGTTGATGTGGGTCAGATTTGAACTCAGAACATAGAGAGCTACTTCACTTATTAACAGTTCTACCAATTTGCTTTAATTAGGAAATGAAAAACCTCTCCCAAGACCAGAAAAGCTTGCACTGAAACTTGTGAAATACAAAACAAAAAAGTTTCCTTTTTTTTATAGCATTTACAGTTTCTTTTATTTTCTTTTTTGTTGAAGAAGTCAATTTCCTTCACACCATGTTCTGTTTCATTCATTCATTCATTCATTCATTCAACTGCACCAACCCAAATTATTGGTGCAAGCCAATGCTGCATTGTCGGTGAACAGACCACTCCAGTAAATCACTCCTCGAACACATATTTTTGTCACGCCTTCTCCTCTTCAGTCGCACCTGTCCTTAGACGTATTATTTTCATGCCCTCCTTTGCATAACCCCCTTCACCCCCTCAACACAAACACACACACACATACATACATACTTACACTCTCACACAAGAACCAAACCATATAGATAAGAAATTTACTCAGCTACAGTGCAGTGTCAAGTATAATGCAACTCCTCCCCCTCTCCCTGCTACATTTTGTACTTAAAAATCCAATGTGTTTTATCTGCTGACATGGGAGACAACACTGTGCATGTTTCAGTCTTATTATGACCTTGTCAGTAAAACAGATTAAACTCTACCAAGGTCATCTTTGCCTTTTATCCTTCCAGGACCAACAAAATAACCAATCTAAGAAGGGGAATTGGTGCAATGAATGGAGGGGGGGGGTACCTTGCAGTATTTGTTTTGATTTGGTATTTCATAAGTTATTGTGAATGTCTCTGTTGTACATAACCTACACCGTGGTGTCTTCTTCAAAAGAACACCAGAAGCAAAAAAGGCAAAGG
>NC_069007.1:18274148-18275595 GCF_001194135.2 Octopus bimaculoides
GCACATGTGGTAGATTCATTTCTTCACAATCATATTTCCGGTGACATCTGAATCTGCAGCCCTCATCCTCCCTTACCGTCTACCTCCATGGCATTCTAACCCCCACCGCCCCCCACTTCATTTCTGTCCTGCCTGACTACAGCTGCCAGTCTGTTTGTCTTTCTGTCTGTCTGTCTGTCTCCAACACACACTTCCACACACACACACACCCCGACCACCACCCCACCACCACCATTACTTGTGTAATATGAAACTGTAAGACTGGTAAATGTCTGTCATTTGCTGAGCTTTAAACAACAATATGGGGATCATCTTACAGTTTACATGTGGGTGTGTTGTGTACATGTGTGTGTATATGTGTGATGTATGTGTGTGTACGTGCTCTGTGTGTGTGCGTGTGCATATGTGTGCATATGTTTGTACGTTTGTACTGCTCCTTGTAGAGATCAGATCCCAGCCCCTCTGAAGTCGGCAGGAACAAGCCCTTCTCGCTCTTTTCCAAATGCAAAGGTTCGGCTCAAAAACCTATAACAAGCCATATGGATTATTAACTATAATGTGTTGTTGTTGTTGTTGCTGGACTGTAGGGGCCAGCCAGCCCCCTGCCTAAAGTCTCCAGAGACAAGATGTTGCCCCTTATAATAGAAACCTGAACTAAAATAAAAACTCCAATACATGTGTGTGTGTATGTGCTTCATTGTGTGTAAGTGGTTGTATATATATGTAAGGAAGTGCCAATCTCTAACTGTAGAGGGAACCTGTGGAAGAGGTAGACCCACAAAGACATGGGATGTCGTGGTGAAACATGATCTTCAAATGTTGGGCCTCGTGGAGGCAATGGCTGGTGACCAAGACCTTTGGCGATATGCCATGCCTGAGGAGACCCAGCAAACCAAGTGAAATCGTAGTCATGGCCGATGCTGGTGTCATGTAACTTGCATTCATGCTGGTGGCATGTAAAAAGCACCTTTTGAGTGCTGGGCCTCACGGAAGTAATGTGGTCAGTGTTGGTGTCAGGTAACTAGCACCCATGCTGGTGGGACATAAAAAGCACATTTTGAACGTTGGGCCTCACAGAGCAGAAGAGACCAATAGAATAAGTACTAGGCTTACAAAGAATAAGTCCTGGGATCAATTAGTTTGACTAAGGACGGTGCTCCTGCATGGCCGCAGTCAAATGACTGAAATAAAGAATATATATATATATATGTACATACCTACATCTATATGTATACATACATGCATATATGGGTACAGGACATCAAAAAAACGTTAAATTACAATGAGAAACGAAAATATAGAAAACGAACATTTTTCGAACAGCGAAAAAAACAGAGAAATGAGACATGCAACATAAAGAGTATACCCCTTCGTCAGTTGTCCCTGTTTCATCTACTCTGCGTTTCGAAGGCAAGAACAATATATATATATATATATATATATATAT
>NC_069007.1:18276197-18276670 GCF_001194135.2 Octopus bimaculoides
GAAGGCGGACGTTAAACGATGATGATGATGATGATGATGATATATATATATATATATATATATATTAGGATAAGGAATAGAAAGTCCTTGTTACAGTATTATATATTTGAAAAAAATGAATAGAAATGGCTTCTCTGATAATTTTACTAAACATCTACTCGTGCCAGTGGAACATTAAAAGCACATCTGAGCGTGAACGTTGCCAGAGCCACAGAAGAGACCAATAGAATAAGTACTAGGCTTACAAAGAATAAGTCCTGGGGTGGATTTGTTTGACTTGAGGCATTGCTCCAGCATGGCCACTGTCGAATGACTAAAACAAATATAAAAAAAAAAAACAGAATACAAAAATAGTGTGTGTTTGTGTTTGGAAGGTGTATGGTTAATGTTGGGTACATTTTGTGTTCCTTGTTCTTATATCAAAAGAAACCATTTTTAGGTGTTCTACAAGGACAACACTTTCTTAGCAGACA
>NC_069007.1:18278092-18279121 GCF_001194135.2 Octopus bimaculoides
ATATATATATATATATATATATATACGACAGGCTTCTTTCAGTTTCCGTCTACCAAATCTACTCACAAGGCTTTGGTCTGCCCGAGGCTATAGTAGAAGACACTTGCCCAAAGTGCCATGCAGTGGGACTGAACCCAGAACCATGTGGTTGGTGAGCAAGCTACTTACCACACAGCCACTCCCGCGCCTATATATATATATAGAATCATCCTCATCATTTTACCATGTACTTTTCGATGCTCTTGTGTGTGTCAGATGGAATTTCTTGAAGCACGTTTCTTTCTTACAGCCGGATGCTCTTCCTCTCACCCACCTTTATTTGTTTCCAATGAAGATCCTCTTTCACTTTGGCCGGACATTGTTTACATGAATCATCCAAAATAAACAAACAGTATCATTTGACATCACTTGTCCTTGTGGCTCTTGTGTGAAGTTAGAGGGACACAAGTGCTTACATGCACATCATCATCATCATCATCACCAGTTACTGTCCACCTCTCCATCTTTGCATGGCCCAGATGGAGTTTTTTTCTATGGCTGGATATCCCTATTATTGCCGACCTCCAGCTGTTTCTGATCCAGGAAATATTTTCCCATGGCCAGACATGTTTTTCACAGAAGACTGGGAACAAACAGTTTTGTTTGTTTAGTACCCTGACACATGTTGAAACAATTGTATACACACACAAACATGCACACACACACGCACGCACACACACACCTGTAGGGAGCTTCTTTACAGTTTCCGTCTACCAAATTCACTCACAAAGCTTTGATTGACCTGGGGGCCGCAGAAAAATACACACACGCCCAAAGTGCTATGTAGAGGGACTGAACCCAGAACCATGTGTGTGCATGTGCATGTGTGTGTGTGTGTGTGTGTGTGTGTGTATGTCAAGAAATTTCTACACTGGTTTTCAGTATTCAACCTTCACAAGAACACTGTGTGTGTGTGTGTGCTTATGTGTGTGTTACTCTGCTCTGACCTTCCTTACAATTCCTTCTTTCTCTCTCTCTCTTTCTTTCTCC
>NC_069007.1:18279165-18283101 GCF_001194135.2 Octopus bimaculoides
TCTCTCTCTCTCTCTCTCTCTTTCTCTCTCTATCTCTGTCTATTTAACTAATAAAAGTCTGTTCTCTTTCTGTTATATTTAGCTTTTATTCACCCACCGTCACCACCACCCCACCGTCATCTTACCAACTACTATCATTGTTTATTCTCTAAACCCATGTCTGCCCGCCCCGCCCGTCTATCTGTCTCCTCCTCACCCCCCACCCCACCTCGGTCATCTGTTATCTTGTCATATATCTTTGTTGCATATTTACATGAAGAAATAAAATGAAGGCACACAATAACACACCCTGCTAAAAAGTCATTTCCATGCAAATTAATGGTGTTAATACTTGCTTTGTTTCTGCATTATATTTGGTACTACAGAATCTATCTAGATTTTACCTAACACTATATAATCATCATCATCATCATCTACATTATTCAACCCTTTAGCATTCAAGATTACTCTGGCTTGTTTTGAATTAATCATATATTATCTTGTAGCTTTGAGATTTCGATGATGTGATTGTTTATTTTTTTTAGACTTTCTAGGGTAGGTGTGGGAGTCTGGATTTGGCTGATTCGGGTATAAAATCATGGTCCTGGGTAAATGGTTAACAAACAGTTATCACCGCTCAGAAGAATGGTTAACCTTCTTGGGACACCCAGGCTGATTGATTGGCCCAAGTGATACAAGCTGAAAGAACTTCAAGGCCAATCCATCGGCCTGATGGAATAAATGTTGTGAATGGTTGAAGTGTAACAGCCAATCAGAGATCGTCTTTCAGTTGATCTATGTCAGTATAAAAAAAATTTGGTCTTTTTGGCTGCACATACCAAAACACCATGTCACAAAAGGGTTAATAATTGGTTGTTATTGATGTCAAGAATGATTAACATTTGTTACTGTTGTACAAAATGGTTTGTGGAGGCGCAATGGCCCAGTGGTTAGGGCAGCGAACTCGCGGTCATAGGCTCGCGGTTTCGATTCCCAGACCGAGCGTTGTGAGTGTTTATTGAGTGAAAACACCTAAAGCTCCACGAGGCTCCGGCAGGGGATGGTGGCGAACCCTGCTGTACTCTTCCACCACAACTTTCTCTCACTCTTACTTCCTGTTTCTGTTGTGCCTGTAATTCAAAGGGTCAGCCTTGTCACATTGTGTCACGCTGAATATCCCCGAGAACTACGTTAAGGGTACATGTGTCTGTGGAGTGCTCAGCCACTTGCACGTTAATTTCACGAGCAGGCTGTTCCGTTGATCGGATCAACTGGAACCCTCAACGTCGTAAGCGACGGAGTGCCAACAACAAAACAAAATGGTTTACAAACTGTTGTTATTACTCTGTAGAAAGGTATCAGAAGATGATATCCTAAAATATTTTAATTACTGATTAAAGGAGTGTTTCAATTTTTAGTCAGGTATTTTTGACTGCTGTGGGATATTTTCTGTTTAAAACAACCTTACTTCCGTTAAATGATTCTTGATTCCAATGTAAAAGATACATAGGCAGAGGAAGTGGCGAGACAGGAATTTAAAAGTCTTGTGTTCACTAATCAAAACATTCTTAATTTTGTAACCTAAAGATGTTTGAAGAATTTGAAAATATCGACTATCTCCAAATCATTATAGCAAACAGATGCTTCCAACATCCTCTGCAAGGTAGGAATCAGCATGCCATAGCTGATGATACATAGAAATATTATACTGAGGTTGTTCTACCTGCAGACATTCCAAGACGGTGAGGTTTCTGTTAGTAAAGCATATCTCTTTGCTGGAACTTTTGTCTTGGGTCAAGGAAAGACCAACACTGGATACCTGACATCAGGATTGCTGTTAGATGATGACCACCCTCTACTAGTCAGGAAAAGCAGTTGGCAGGAGTCCCACATTTAACAATATATAGCGGACTAAGGGTTGAAGAAGGGTGATGACATTTTCTGGGAAACTTTGGGTGTTGATGTGGACAAGCTGTCTGATGTCTTCCCAGGTTCAGGATTAACTACTATAAAAACTAAATACCTAAGTAACAATCTGGAGAAGAATTTTCAGACAAATCAACCAGCTAATTCTGTAAATGGAACAGTTAAAATATGCAAGACTTTTCATAAGTTTGCAATGTGACCTTGTCTTTGTTAGAAACCAGCTCCTTTCTTACAGAAAGGATTTAAGTAATTAAAACCAGAAGAGAACACACACACACACACACACACAGACCCTAATCTCTTCCATTTTGTTTTCCAGATTTTTGGTTGGTGCCCCTCAAGCCAATGATTCTAACTATAAAAAAGTAGAGCAGCCTGGTCAATTACAGAAATGTCGTTTTTCTGTGGAAGAAAGTTGTGAACAGTTAAATATTAGCCTAAGTATGAAATATTTTTCTTTTACATTATTTACATTTGACAGATATTTGTTCTCATCTTGTTTGTTTGTTTGTTAAATATTGTTAAGATTTTGGGTGTTAAACAGGAACTCGAAACATGACAGAAATCATAGATAAAGAACACTTCAACCATAAAACCTACTTCTCTCTCTCTCTCTCTCTCTCGGAAATGCCTATAATTACTTAATTATTCTTCATCCACTTGATTCATTCTTCTGGAATATTTTACACATCAAACACAGCACTGGCATGTCTCTAAACACAATGCTTTATTGTTTCACTAATTTTAACATTTTGGTTTGGATTACTGTCAAAAAAAAAAAAATAACAAATAGCATCAAAAATAAATAAATAAAATATGGACTGACTGGAATATTTCAACTTGTTTTTTCTTTTCAGACTGAATACCTCTATTGTGTTGGGTTCTGTCGGTTTTGAACAGTTCTACTTGTCTGTGATTCTAATGACTTTAGGAATACACATTAATGTTTAATCAGTAAATGAAAAGCTGTAAATCCTTCGTGGCACTCTGTCGGTTACGACGACGAGGGTTCCAGTTGATCCGATCAACGGAACAGCCTGCTCGTGAAATTAACGTGCAAGTGGCTGAGCACTCCACAGACACGTGTACCCTTAACGTAGTTCTCAGGGAGATTCAGCGTAACACTGACTGTATGTAATAAGGCTGGCCCCTTTGAAACACAGGTACAACAGAAACAGGAAGAAAGAGCGAGAGAAAGTTGTGGTGAAATAGTACAGCAGGGTTCACCACTATCCCCTGCCGGAGCCTCGTGGGGCTTTAGGTGTTTTCGCTCAATAAACACTCACAACGCCTGGTCTGGGAATCGAAACTGTGATCCTATGACCGCGAGTCCGCTGCCCTAACCACTGAGCCATTATGCCTCCACCATAAATATTTAATGTATTCATGAATGGGCATAAATCTTTAATGGGTGAGTGAATATAGGTTGCAGGTGTGGTTGGGCAGTAAGAAGTTTTCTTGCAAACCACATGGTTCTAGGTTCAGTCTCACTGTGTGGCACATTGGGGCAAGTGTCTCCTTCCGTAACTCTGAGCTGAAACAAGCCTGCCATAGGTATGTGTATGCGTGTCTTCTTTTAGTTACTCGAAATTAAAAAGAGAAAGAAAAGACATGCATAGAAGTGAAGGTGCATGGTTTAGTGGTTAGGGCACTCAGTTCATGATTGTAAGGTCATGGGTTCAATTCCTGGCAACATGTTTTGTCCTTGAGCAAGACACTTTATTTCATGTTGCTCCAGTCCACCCAGCTGGCAAAAATGAGTAGTACCTGTACTTTAGAGAGCCAGGCTGTTCTGTTGATCAGATCAACTGGAACCCCTGTCGACGTAATCGACAGTGCCAGCTACCCCACCACTGCTGATAACTGCTGTTGGTTTGTTTATGTCCCCATTGCTTGGAGGTTCAGCAAAAGAGACGAATTGTAAAAGTATAACCAATTTAGTGCACATAAACTTTAACAAGAAAATTTTACGTGGGCCCCCAGGGTCATTACGGCCCCCTCCCCAAGGTCATATGAACGCCCCCCCCCCCC
>NC_069007.1:18283255-18283759 GCF_001194135.2 Octopus bimaculoides
AAGGGTCATATGGACCTCCCCCAAGGATCATATGGTCCCTAATTGTGAACCACTGCTCCAGTTTCAACCCACCGACCTTAGTCACATAACTTGATAAACTACAATAAATCAAGGTGGATTTGTGACTCAACTTTCAATGGACCAAATCTGCTCACCGCACTCTCTGGTGGGCCTGAACCTATAGTAGAAGACACCCAACACAGTGAGACTGAACCAGGAATCATGTGGTTGGGAAACATACTTCTTACCACATAACCATTCCTGCACCTATGTATATATATGTGTATGTATGTATGTATGTATGTGTATATATATGTATATTTATGTATATGTAAATATATATATGTGAATGTATGTTTTTATATATATATATATATATATATATATATAGGCGTAGGAGTGGCTGTGTGGTAAGTAGCTTGCTTGCCAACCACATGGTCCCGGGTTCAGTCCCACTGCGTGGCATCTTGGGCAAGTGTCTTCTACTACAGCCTCGGGACGACC
>NC_069007.1:18284490-18285442 GCF_001194135.2 Octopus bimaculoides
ATGTCATTGTAAGTTGGTTCATTCAAATATCTTATCCAAGCCTCCCCTTCATCCTTCTTCTTCTTCTTCTTCTTCTTCTTCGTTTAACGTCCGCTTTCCATGCTAGCATGGGTTGGACGATTTGACTGAAGACTGGTGAAACCGGATGGCTACACCAGGCTCCAATCTGATCTCGCAGAGTTTCTACAGCTGGATGCCCTTCCTAACGCCAACCACTCCGAGAGTGTAGTGGGTGCTTTTAGGTGCCACCGGCACGAAGGCCAGTCAGGCGGTACTGGCAATGGCCACGCTTGAAATGGTGTATTTCATGTGCCATCTGCACAGGAGCCGGTCCAGCGGCACTAGCAACGTTCTCGCTCGAAAGTCTTTACATGTGCCACGGGCACAGGTGCCAGAAAGGCGACGCTGGGCACAGGTGCCATCACAATTTCGCTTTCTGTTTTTCATATTAGCTGCCTACTACTTGACGCTAATTTCCTACTCTTGAATCCTTTCGATCATACTTAACTACGGATATATACACATATATCCTGGAAAAAGACAGGTGTAAGATGAATGACTGTACCCATCATAGCTAAGTTTCAAGGGTCGGCACCGTTTGACCACTTTTACTAAATATAACAGAATAGGTAGATCTTTTGATCGAATAACTGGATGGCTTTGTCTTCAAAACCAAAGTCAGAGGCCTGTCATTGATGGCACCAATGTGTCTGTGAGAAATAATGGCGAACACTTCAGTCCCTTCCACCACGACCACCTCACCCCATTCTCTACTGTATCAGACTGTTTGTTTATTGATAGTGTTACATAGAGAGGGATTGGTGGAGATTAAACATACATTGTGAGTGTGTGCATATACATACATATATATATATATATATATATATGTATGTGTATATATATATATATATATATATATATATATATATATGTATGTGTATATATATATATA
>NC_069007.1:18286250-18289234 GCF_001194135.2 Octopus bimaculoides
CATATAAGAAAGAAGAAAGCAAAGGACCACTGATGAGGTCACAGAAGTGTGACGAAAGAACTCTGGCCGAAATAGGATTAATGTAATATAATGTAATATAAAGCTGAAGCAAATTAACACCAAGTATACAGTGCGAGTGTTTTTATTGGCTAAACTGGCAATATGACCATCTCCAAGTACAACAATATATATATATATATACATATGTATGTTTATGTGTATATTTATGTATATAAAGACATGCATGTGTCTATATACATATGTATGTTTATGTGTATATTTATGTATATAAAGACATGCATGTGTCTATATACATATGTATGTTTATGTGTATACTTATGTATATAAAGACATGCATGTGTCTATATACATATGAGTGTGTGTGTGTTTATGTATGTAGATATTACACATACACACACACACAAACATGTATATGTATGTACATGTGTGCATGTGTGGTGTGCAGTGAGTAGTTTGGGATGAGCCAGAGAAGATGAGTTTCCCATGTCAGTATGGACAACAGATGTTCAATGATGTTGATGATATTTTTTTGGTGTTTTAAGGAGTGGGGCAAGTTGGCGGGTGGTGAGTGACTGTTTATCTGGGAGGGGACCAAAGGAAGTACTTCATTTCATAAACAGCTGCAACAAACAAACAATTACAAGGTCATTGTTGCTATTGTTTAAAGGTAATCAACTGAGGGTCGTTAGAGCATTGGAAAGAATGCCATGTGATATTTGTCCTAACTTTTCTGCTCTGGGAGTTCAAATCCTGTTGTGGTCCTCTTTTCCTTTCATCATTCCAAGGATGTAGGGGTTCGTAAATAAAGTTCCATACCAGGAAGGGATGTTTCATGGGAATTTTAAGCACTGGCAGAGCTGTGTAGTATGACAGGCTTCTTTTCAGTTTCCATCTATCACATCCACTCATGAGGCTTTGATTTGCCCAAGGCTATATAGTAGAAGATACTTGCCCAAGGTGCCACGCAGTGGGACCAAACCTGGAACCATGTGGTTAGCAAGCAAGCTTCTTACCACACAGCCACGCCTACGCCTATTGGGGTTGAATCATTTGACTAAACCCTTTTAAGGTGGTACCCCAGCATGACTGCAGTCCAATGACTGAAACCAGTAAAGGATACAGGTGGTCATCATTGGTTTTTGCTTAGCCTCAAGCCCTCACATTAGTGCAAAGACAAACAGGCCCTGTACCAATTAAAGCAGGACTCCTGTTGTTGTTTAGCCCCGAGTCAGTCCTGACAGAACAAAGTAAACAATCCAGCCATGCCCATCCTTTGTATATTTAGAACGACATTATGCAATGGAGATGCAGCTTGACCAAGTGGTTCACAAGTTCTTCCTGCAACCACAGGGTCTCTGGTTCAGTTGCACTGCATGGCATCTTGGGTCTAGCATCCTTTACTGTTACCCTTGTATCAGCCCAAGTAAAATCGAGTGAATAAAAACTGTTGAAACCTGTCCAGTGATTTTGCTCGTTATTCTAAGGTCCAATCCCTTAATGCTATATCACATTGATTCTACCTGAGAAACATATCAGGAGTGTACGTGGCCAGGGAGTACTCAGCCTCTTGTTAACTTAACGTGTCCCTCACTCAAGACAGCAGGATATGATTCGGAATAGATTTATTTGCTTCTTTTGACCAGTGACAACATTTGACAAATGTTATTTATTGTCTGTCTGTTTGTCCTTCTCTTGACTCACCCTTCAATTATCACTATCAGAAATCCTTGAAGTGGTCATTTGACCTGTCAAAAGTAGCAGATGAATCTATTCCGAATCATATCCTGCTGTCTTTAGTGAAGGACACATTACCTAGCATGGATCTTGGTTGTTTTTATATAGAAAAAAAGCTGGGATGGTCATGGCTAGGACACTTTTGATTTTAGTTCTGTCAGAATGGTGGATCTTCAGTGTAAGTTGTTCAATAGGAGCCAAATTTCCTTCAAATCACACTTTAGTTATCTAAAAAATCTTTTAAGTAGATGGGACAGTCACAACTGGAGTGTCTCTTGACCTGGAGCTAAAGAAAAACAACACCACCATTATTGTCTTTGGTTTGACTGTTGTTGCTGTTTCAGTAGATTTATAGTCAAGATGTCCCAGTGATGACCACCCACCCTTTTCGGTGAAGTGGAGAGGATGTAAGAAGACGTTATTCAATGTCAGAATATTTTGCTGCTATTTCTTGCAGGTCAAGTTGCTTCGTTTAAGCCTCCTACATTGGCTTGTTGACTTGTTAGTCTAATTGCAGATGTTACTTGTGTGATTAATTCCATCTATTAATGATTATGAAACCAACTCTGTCTGTATGTGTGTGTGTATGTATGTATAGATATGGTTGTGTGTGTGTATGTATAGATGTGTGTGTGTAGATGTGTTTGTGTGCATGGTTGTTTGTATGTACATATGTTACTGAGTTGCGGGGTGAGGCGAGAAAGAATGTTTCTCTGTGTGTGTCTATGTTTGTTGTAATACCTCAGTTAATTAGCCTTGACGAGCCTCATTTGATCATTAAAGTTACAAGCTTCAGGAAACCAGGCTGGCGTTCCGAGGGAATGGTTGCTTGGCAACCATCTATCCTCTCCTCCCTCCCTTTCTCTCCCCTCCCTCCCACTCCTACCACCAACCAGCACCGAAGCGCTTCCAGTTCTTCTCTAGATAAAACTCTGAAGTAAATCAACTGAATCCCAAGAAGTCGGTATTGTTGTATTGTCAGTGAAGAATTTATGTAAAATGAGTGAAAATGGTTGGAATAAAGTTTTTTGGAGACAAGGAGAGATGGTTGGAACTCTTAGGAATAATTATACAAGTGTATGTATGTGTGTATATCGTCGTCATTTTTTTCTTTCTTTTTTCTTTTTACTTGTATCAGTCATTTGACTGCGGCCATGCTGGAGCACCGCCTTTTAGTCGAGCAATTCAACCCCAGGACTTATTCTTTGGAAGCCGGGTACTTATTCTAT
>NC_069007.1:18289684-18290560 GCF_001194135.2 Octopus bimaculoides
GTTGCCTCCACACACACACACACACACACACACTCACATGCAGAGTTCAAATTTACAGAAAACAAAGGACAAGTGAAAGAACAAGCAGGTGTATTAGTTTGATGCTTGGGAAGAATGGAAAAGTCTTTGAACTTTCAAGCCTAGTCTTAAAAAGGAAGGTTGATTTATCTGGCTAATATCCTTCAAGGCAGTGCCTTAGCATGGCTATAGTCTAATAACTGAAACAGGTAAAAGATAAAACAGGTAAAGAAAAAAACTTCTTTGATGAAATATTTTTCTAATTTGTCGTTGTTGTTGAAGGCTTGTGCCCATCGCTATCATGAAGGCGTCAGTTTTAATGGAGTTTGTTACATCCTGGATAATGACTTGACTGCACCCCAAAAATTCGTAACCAATGTCTATGGAGACCATACAGAATATGGATCCTCGCAGACTGGAACCAGTGCCGTGTTTGTGCCAAGCGGGAAAAATGTGAGTATTTCATTAGCTGCCTTCTCTTCCAAACTGATGTTTCCATTTAATTTGTTGCTTCTTCTTTGGGTTATAATGAGAGTGTACACGTCAGGTGTAAGAATAGTATTATCCAAATAAATATTTGGATATGGTTATCTAGCGTGGAGACGCAATGGCCCAGTGGTTAGGGCAGGGGACTCGCGGTCATAGGATCGCGGTTTCGATTCCCAGACCGGGCGTTGTGAGTGTTTATTGAGCGAAAACACCTAAAGCTCCACGAGGCTCCGGCAGGGGATGGTGGCGAACCCTGCTGTACTCTTTCACCACAACTTTCTCTCACTCTTACTTCCTGTTTCTGTTGTGCCTGTAATTCAAAGGGTCAGCCTTGCCACACTGTGTCACGCTGAATATCCCCGAGAACTA
>NC_069007.1:18291200-18291990 GCF_001194135.2 Octopus bimaculoides
CTAGTAATAAAGGAGTGGAATTGAACCAGCGCATTTAATATGCTGACGTGTGTTGAAAGTTTTGACCAGAGCTAGCAAGCTGGAGGGCTGCGCCAGGCTCCAGTCTGATTTGGCATGGTTTCTATGGCTGGATCATCATCATCATCATCGTTTAACGTCTGCTTTCCATGCTAGCATGGGTTGGACGATTTGACTGAGGACTGGTGAACCAGATGGCTACACCAGGCTCCAATCTGATTTGGCAGAGTTTCTACAGCTGGATGCCCTTCCTAACGCCAACCACTCCAAGAGTGTAGTGGGTACTTTTTGTGTAAGGACTGGCACAAGTGCCTTTTACATAGCACCGCAGGCTAATCTTCATATCATCATCATCATCATCATCATCATCATCATTATACGTCTGTTTTCCATGCTGGCATGGGATGGACGGTTCAACTGGGGTCTTTATATCTCCCAGTCACATCTGTAAATTTTTTATATTTCCAGGTACCATCTATTCCAAAGTTATTGCTTTCCATGGAGGAGATACGACGACCAAAGAATCCAAGTTTGGAGATGAAATCAAAGCCAATTCCTTTGTTGGTAATTATCTGCATTATCACTTCATCATCATCATCATCATTTTAATGTCTACTTTTCCATCTTTGCTTGGGTTAGACAAAATTTGTTGAGGCAGATTTTATATGACTGGATGCTTTTCCTGTCACAAATCCTCACTTGTTTCTAAGGTAGCATTAATTCTTGGCTGGACATATATATATATATATATATATATATATATATATATATA
>NC_069007.1:18292792-18298224 GCF_001194135.2 Octopus bimaculoides
ATATATATATATATATATATATATATATATATATACACACATATATATATATATATATACATATATACGACGGGCTTCTTTCAGTTTCCGTCTACCAAATCCACTCACAAGGCTTTGGTTGGCCTGAGCCTATAGTAAAAAACACTTGCCCAAGGTGCCACGCAGTGGGACTGAACCCGGAACCATGTGGTTGGTAAGCAAGCTACTTACCACACAGCCACTCCTACACTTTATCTGTATATATGTATGTATGTATGCCTATATATATGTATGTATGTGTATATACAGACACTCACTCATTCATACATGTATATACACTCATCCATCCATGCAGCCAGTCCTTCCTACCTAATCCATTTTCATAATTCAGTCCAGCCTGTTATTCCAACTTTCCAAATATTTTAAAGAAATTCTTTGTTTCCCCCCTATTTTTGTTTTTTTTTTGGTAATGGTAGGGAATGGGCCATTAAGTAAACTCTGTTGAATGCTCTAATTACTCTCGTAATTAACCACTTAGGAATTAACGACGTCAAGCATTATAAACACCAATCAGAGACAAAAGTGTAGCAATGGCCTGTAAACAAGACTTGAACCGGGAATCTGTTGTTTACCAGGTGATCATGTGACTGATTCTAGACCAATCATCTGCTGTTTCACTGCCATCAACATCACTGAATACCCTTCTTCCCATTTCTGCCATTTCCTCAAATTTGATATCCTAATTTGTTTCTGCTTGTTTAAGATCCTCCAATTATCTTGACAAAATAAATTAATCAGTCATGTAGTCATTAACTGGCTTATCGTCTTGTAAATACCAGCAGTTGCCAGGAATGGTGTTTTATGTGTCAATTAGTCTGTCCAGTAGTTTTACACTGCTAAACTTAGTGGGTATTTAAGTGATGCGTTCATGAATCGTTGATAAGTAGGATATGGTTCTGATGAAAGAGCAATAACTTTTGAAATATGCATATACACCCATTAGCTATTTTTTCTGTCTTCAATCACATTGTTTAGAGCATTGCACAAAGTAAATATCTGTTCCGGCTCTTAACCTTCTGAGTTCAAATCCAGCTGAAAGCATTTTTGCTTTTCTTCCTCCTGGGGCCAATAAAGAAAGTATCAATCTCAGACAGTGGATTGGAGAATCATCAGGATTTTGGATAAACTTTGTGGTGTCTGCTCCAGTTCTCTATGTACTGATTTCAAATCTTGTTAAGATCCCTTTCATCACTATCCTCCTCCTGGGGCATCCAAAATAAAGTAACTAGTCGTGGGTGAGATGTGTGGTGGGGATTTGTTCGCGTAAAAGCCTGTGCTGTGTTTACTCTGGGTTTTAATTTTCTGGATTTGTAGGGGCAGGGAGCTGGCAGAATCATTAGGATGCAAGGCAAAATGCTTAGTGGTTGAGTTCAAATTCCACCAAGGTCAACTTTGCCCTGCATACTCCCAGGGTCAATAAAATAAGTACCAGTTAAGCACTGGGGTCAATGTAATCAACTTATCCCCTGCCCTGAGATTGTTGATCTTGTACCAAAATGTGAAACCAATATATTAATACATTTATTTTTTGTTATTGCCCACAAGGGGCTAAACACAGAGGGGACAAACAAGGACAGACAGACAGATTAAGTCAATTACATCGACCGCAGTGCGTAACTGGTACTTATTTAATCGACCCCGAAAGGATGAAAGGCAAAGTCGACCTCGGCGGAATTTGAACTCATATGAAATACTGCTAAGCATTTTGCCAGGCATGCTAACGATTCTGCCAGCTTGCCTATTAATCAATATATTAATCAATATATTAATCAATATATTAATCAATATAAGGCGGAGAGCTGGCAGAAACGTTGGCACGCCGGGCGAAATGCTTAGCGGTATTTCATCTGTCTTTACGTTCTGAGTTCAAATTCCGCCGAGGTTGACTTTGCCTGTCATCTTTTCAGGGTTGATGTCGATCTAATCGACTGGCCCCCTCCCCAAAACTTTCGGGCCTTGTGCCTAGAGTAGAAAAGATTATATTAATCAATATAATTTCATAATCATATTTCTTGTGTATTTTTCTAAATGGTTTTTATTTTCTCTTTCTTAGTTATCATGACCTTATTGTCGGAGCCCCATTTTACCAACATCCAAAGAAAGGTGGAGCCATTTACATTTACATGGGTGTCCCTAATGGGGTCAGTATCTTCTTTTTTTGTCTCTAAGATCTCTATTTTTCACTAAAATATGTTTGGGGTGCATGGCTATGTGGTAAGAAGCTTGCTTCCCAGTCAAGTGGTGTTAGGCTCAGTCCTGCTGCATGGCACCTTGGACAAGTGTCTTCTACTATAGACCTGAGCCAACCAAAACCTTGTGAGTGGATTTGAGAGAACATGGTTGATGCCAATGTCGCCTGACTGGCACCCGTGCTGGTGGCACACAAAAAGCAGCCATTACACTCTCTCAGAGTGGGTGGCATTATAGGAAGGGCATCCAGCTGTAGAAACCTTGACAGATTAGATTGGAGCCTGGTGCAGCCTCCTGGCTTGCCAGCCCTCAGTTGAACCGTCCAACCCATGCCAGCATGGAAAGCAGACGTTAAGCAATGATGATCATGATGAAACTGAAAAAATCTATTGAATATGTATGTGTGTGTGTGTGTCTTTAAGTTTGCCTTCAAGCACCACTTGACAACTGCATAACTAAGCACTTCAGCAAGAAGAAACTGATAGAATAAGTTCTGGAATAAGTAGGGGGTGGGGCACAATGAGTAATAGTTACAACAATTTTAACTTTAAGAAACAAGTATCTTTCAATAGTGTTTATTCCCTCACAAAAACAATACCAGCTTAGCAAATGACCTTCTCTAAATGCATTAAAAACATTATAACATATCCTGAACACAATTTCACAAAATTTGCCAGTGCCCCTGGACTGGCTCTTGTGCGGGTGGCACATGAAATACACCATTTTGAGCATGGCCGTTGCCAGTACCGCCTGACTGGCCTTCGTGCCGGTGGCACGTAAAAGCACCCACTACACTCTCGGAGTGGTTGGTGTTAGGAAGGACATCCAGCTGTAGAAATTCTGCCAAATCAGATTGGAGTCTGGTGTAACCATCTGGTTTCACCAGTCCTCAGTCAAATCATCCAACCCATGCTAGCATGGAAAGCGGACGTTAAACAACAACGATGATGATGATTTTCATTTACTTCAAGCATACAAAAGACAAATTTAACTGGGGCAAAATGAGTAAAACAAAATACAACAAAGACAGGTGAAGGAACAACAAGCCGGTGTATTATAGTTCGATGCTCAGGAATAATGGAAAAGTCCTTGATGTTTCAAGCGTATGCTCTTTGACAGGAGGGATTGAGAGGGAATAAAATGGAGAGAAAACGGCAAAAAACAGAGAGAGATTAAAATGTGTAGGGTTTAACAGTTCGTATTTGTACACATACACATGGCTTGCCTTTTATGAAGTCTGTTATTTTGAACATGTTTATCACCTCTTCCCCTAAAACATTCTTTTGTTTCAGGAAATGGATGAGAGTACAGTTCCCTTCAAAATTCTGAGTCGAGACATGAACGAGCTAGAATGTTATACACTCGGGTGTGAGCACGGTCGCTTCGGGGCAGCACTGGCCAACGCAGACGACTTGAATCAGGATGGTTATGAGGGTACGTTGCATTTAAAACTACCATCACTACTACTACTACTACAATAATAGTCTGTTTCTCTAGAACTCCTATGCATAAATAACATTTTCATTGTTGTTGTTGTTGTTGTTGTTGTTGTACTTCTTACACCTCTTGAAAAGTTATTCTTAATGCAGATACTCTTCTCTGTTAATCCTCATTCTTTAACCATTCCTTCCCCCACCCCACTCCACCCATATTTTTTGTTGAAAACTTTTGTTTGATAGAACCAGGGATGATCCCAAATCAGCTGGATTCAGAAGGATTTACCAATCTTTAATTTATTTTTTTGTTTCTGCGTTCATTAAATCATTTTTCTATTATCTTTGTTTTTTAATTTTTTTTTGCACTTAGACCTTCTGGTTGGAGCCCCATATGAAGGACATGGTGCAGTCTATGTCTTCCACGGCTCCAAAGATGGAATTGTCGAAAAGCCAACACAGGTGAGAAGAAACTCTAGCAAAATATAAGCATTTCAAAGATGTATTTGTCTGACAAGTGATTCAACCCTTTAGTATTCTAACTGGCTGTATCTTGCCTAAATATTTTACCTGCTTTGTTCAAACTGGCCAGATCTGACCTTTATAGAATTTTATAGAATCTGTAGCGATAAACATAAAAATGAGATAAATGCTAATGTATATTTGTGTCTAAACTTTCCTCACTTCTGTTCCAGAGAATTGCTGCCAGCAATTTGCAACACCATACTTTCAAGTCTTTCGGTTCATCATTTGCAACCGGCATGGACATTGACAAGAACGGTTATCCAGATGTTTTAGTCGGAGCCTTTGAATCTGATTCCTTAGCTCTGCTATTATCCCGTCCAGTTCTAACACTGTCTTCTAATATTATTCTTTCACCAAAATCCATTGACTTAAAGGCTGCCAAAACTTGTCCTTCCAATATTCCAGCAAAACATTGCATAACAGTTAAGTTATGTCTGAAATACACTGCAACAATAACGTAAGTTTAATATTATTTTAACTTGAGAGGGCAAAAAGCTTGTACAATTGTTAGCCCACCCGGAAAAATGCTTAGCAGCATTTCATCCTTCCTTATATTCTGGGTTCAGTGGAGGCGCACTGGCCCAGTGGTTAGGGCAGTGGACTCGCGGTCATAGGATCGCGGTTTCAATTCCCAGACAGGCGTTCTGAGTGTTTATTGAGTGAAAACACCTAAATCTCCACGAGGCTCCGGCAGGGGATGGTGGTGAACCCTGCTGTACTCTTTCACCACAACTTTCTCTCACTCTTACTTCGTGTTTCTGTTGTGCCTGTAATTCAAAGGGTCAGCCTTGTCACACTGTGTCACGCTGAATATCCACGAGAACTACGTTAAGGGTACACGTATCTGTGGAATGCTCAACCACTTGCACGTTTGTGGAGGCGCAATGGCCCAGTGGTTAGGGCAGTGGACTCGCGGTTTCGATTCCCAGACCGGGCGTTCTGAGTGTTTATTGAGTGAAAACACCTAAAGCTCCACGAGGCTCCGGCAGGGGATGGTGGTGAATCCTGCTGTACTCTTTCACCACAACTTTCTCTCACTCTTTCTTCCTGTTTCTGTTGTACCTGTATTTCAAAGGGTCAGCCTTGTCACACTGTTTCACGCTGAATATCCCCGAGAACTACGTTAAGGGTACACGTGTCTGTGGAGTGCTCAGCCACTTGCACGTTAGTTTCACCTTAGAGAGATGTATATATAAGTGAAAGAGAATAGAGGATAAATTTTGGAAAATGTTTTTTTTTCTTCTA
>NC_069007.1:18298234-18301159 GCF_001194135.2 Octopus bimaculoides
GGCCCAGTGGTTAGGGCAGTGGACTCGCGGTTTCGATTCCCAGACCGGGCGTTCTGAGTGTTTATTGAGTGAAAACACCTAAAGCTCCACGAGGCTCCGGCAGGGGATGGTGGTGAATCCTGCTGTACTCTTTCACCACAACTTTCTCTCACTCTTTCTTCCTGTTTCTGTTGTACCTGTATTTCAAAGGGTCAGCCTTGTCACACTGTTTCACGCTGAATATCCCCGAGAACTACGTTAAGGGTACACGTGTCTGTGGAGTGCTCAGCCACTTGCACGTTAGTTTCACCTTAGAGAGATGTATATATAAGTGAAAGAGAACAGAGGATAAATTTTGGAAAATGTTTTTTTTTCTTCTAAAAATGAATTCAATTATCTGAAAACTTTTATAACTTCATACCTACCTCTATTTCTGTTTCCTTCAGGTTAAGTGAGACTCCAGAAATTAAATATACAATAATTGCAGAGAGATTTGATCCCAAAGTCATTCACAGTCGTGTTTTATTCCACAATGAAAAATCAGCCCCATCCTTTGAAATTACTGGTACCATAAAACTAAAAAGGAAAGACGACGAGTTCTGTGATAGCCATCATGCCTTCCTTCAGGTTGGTAAACAAACTTATCTTCTATATCTTTTACTTGTTTCAGCCGTTAGACTGCAACCATACTGGAGCACTGCCTTCAGAAGTTTTAGTCAAACAAATTGATCCCAGCACTTATATTTTTTTTAAGTCTGGTACTTAAAGTACTACCAGTCTCTTTTTTTGCTGAATTGCTAAGTTACAGGGATGTAAACAAACCAACAGGTAGTAGTAGTGGGAGACAAGTACATAGATGCACACATACAAAAATAAGCACCAATTGAGCACTTGGGTCGATGTGCTCAACCGGCCCTTTCCTCAATATTTCAGGACTTGTGCCTATAGTAGAAAGAATTATTGTCAAGGCAGCAGGCTCCGGCTGGCAGAATTGTTACCATACCAGACAATATGCTTAGTGGCATTCTGAGTTCAAATCATACTAAGGTTGACTTAGCCTTTTATCTCTTCAGGGTTGATGTAATAAGCACCAGTTAAACATTAGGAGTGGGGGGGGGCGATGTAATTGACTGACCCTTCCCCCCCCACACCAAATGTTAGACCTTGTGGTCTATTGTAGAAGGGCTTGTTGTTGTTGTTGACGAAATTTCATTCTTCCGTTTCAGAGTTCATTCCGGGACAAACTGAGTCCCATCAAATTTCAATTCAGCTACAAACTCAAAGGAAAACCCCTAAACCGCAATAACCAGCTTCCACAAATCAATGCTTTCCCAATTTTGGATCTAACTACTGCTGAAGAGACTACAGAAATAAAACAGGTTGGGGTTTGTTTTTTTTTTAATATTTTAAATTTCACATATCCTAAATTGGACCAACTCTCAGAGTGGTGGGCGTTAGGAAGGGCATCCAGCTGTAGAAACTCTGCCAAATCAGATTGGAGCCTGGTGTAGCCATCTGGTTTCACCAGTCCTCAGTCAAATCGTCCAACCCATGCTAGCATGGAAAGCGGACGTTAAACGATGGTGATGATAATGATTATTGCTATAATTATTATTATTACTATTATTATGTGCCGGTGACACGTGAAAAGACATTCGAGCGAGATTGTTGCCAGTGCCCCTGGACTGGCTCCTATGCAAGTGTCACGTAAAATACACCATTTCGAGCGTGGCCATTGCCAGTACCACCTGACTGGCCTTCGTGCTGGTGGCACGTAAAAGCACCCACTACACTCTCGGAGTGGTTGGCGTTAGGAAGGGCATCCAGCTGTAGAAACTCTGCCAGATCAGATTGGAGCCTGGTGTAGCCATCTGGTTTCACCAGTCCTCGGTCAAATCATCCAACCCATGCTAGCATGGAAAGCGGACGTTAAACGACGACAATGGTGATGTTGATGATTCTAAGGTAGTATTTCTTTGACTGACATCCAAGACAGTAATTCGTCCATCTTCTTTTATATTTTTAGATTGATATCCAAAAGGAGTGTGGTAGCGATAATGTCTGTCAATCAGATTTAACTTTGAAGGCCACTCCTCTTAACGCCACCTTGTAAGTAATCATGTTTTTATTTACTAGTTTTGTTGTATTATTGTTTAACTCCCGCCACCCCCATTCAGTCCTAATTAAGCTGACCTACAATCAAAGACATTCCAGATTTGACAATCCCACGTATTTTCTCTCCGACTAGTCATTAATGTTTCTTTCAACACTCTGAGTTCAGATCGCACTAGGATCAGATGTACTTTTCATCCTCCTGGGGCCAGTAAAGTACCAGTCATATATTGAGCTTGATCCTTCTTTTTCCTTTACTTCTTTCTTAGAATCAGCTGTTGCTGTATAAGAAGGGTCTTGAGAGACCAGTTCCATTGGCCCCTTTCTAGCAAAATGAAGAAAGATTGAGCTGGAAGGGACCAGCTGCCTTTTCCTATGGAAAAGACTGATATTGACCAGTGAAGTGGACACGTCCTTAGATGGACTGATGTGGAGTGAACATATTGATGTCCATTCACTGATATTGAGAGACACTTTACATCTGGAATATTTGAAAGGGGTCCTGGTTGCATTCTGTTCATTTTTATTGGGGGGAGGTGTGACGGGGGTTGTCATGTGTTGTGATTGTGTGATTTTCTGTTGAAGGAAAGATTGACGAAATCAGGCTGTGATTGATAAGGACAGCCTGTGACTGATGGTGACAAACTTTGACTAGTGAGAACATACTGATTGATGGTGACAAACTTTAACCAGTGGCAACAGACAAACTTTGACTGGTACCAAGAGACCGACTGATGGAAATAAAGATTGGCTGAATAATAAGTGGTAGACAACGACTGATGAGAATTATGGACCATGCTTGATAACAACAGACTGTAATGGTTGATGACAAAC
>NC_069007.1:18301332-18306195 GCF_001194135.2 Octopus bimaculoides
TGAAGGAAAGATTGACGAAATCAGGCTGTGATTGATAAGGACAGCCTGTGACTGATGGTGACAAACTTTGACTAGTGAGAACATACTGATTGATGGTGACAAACTTTAACCAGTGGCAACAGACAAACTTTGACTGGTACCAAGAGACCGACTGATGGAAATAAAGATTGGCTGAATAATAAGTGGTAGACAACGACTGATGAGAATTATGGACCATGCTTGATAACAACAGACTGTAATGGTTGATGACAAACTGTGACTGATGGGACAGACTGATGGTTAAGGACCAACTGATTAGCAGCAAGATGTAAGACCATAACTATAATGATGATGGACTGTGACTGATACTGACAGGCTGACTAATGGTGATAGACCGCCAGTGACAAACTGTACATGGTGGTGATGGACTGTGACTGATGATGACAGACTGACAAAGAGAAATCAATGATGATAGAATGATACTTTTCACTTGTGATTAATCTTCCAATTGGACCAAATTGAGAATATTCCTTCTGCTCTTGTTTTCTCAGCGACTCAGTTAGTAAACGCTATATCCTTAGTAGTAAAGACAGCAGTTCTTTACTGATCCGTTTTATTGTGACAAATTCCAAGGAACCAGCCTATGATACCAAACTAAACTTGAAGGTACCAGAAAATGTGATTTATCAAGGAGTTGACTATGGAGAGGTAGGACTTTACATTTTCTTCTATATCATTGTGTTTAGCCCCAAGTGAGTCCCTGATCTGGGGCTAAACATGTTGAAAGACGTGCCAGTTGGGACCATTCCATCTTTTTGTTATTCAGACAATATTTTATATTTCAATGCATGAACCATATCTTCATTAGTTCCAATTGCCCAATTACACTTTCACTGTACTTCTGAGGACAAATGTGACTTGGTACTTTGCTTAAAGTACCATTTTTCCCCTCTTCTTTTACCTAACAATGTTTTTATGTCTTAGTCCAATATGGATCAGAAGTTTTCTCCTACTTTAATTGCAAAGTCTTTGATCAGGTCCTCGAAAATTAATCATACATAACACATCTGCTTCTATACTTAGTAGAAATAAGGCATCCTGAATATTATTTTAATAAATTTAAAGTGATTTCTTTTGTACCGTAAACCATTTATCAGTTCTGTGGTGCTCCCCCCACCTCCCCCATTTCCCTTGATGCCCTAGACATGTGATTATTTTGCTTAATGGTTAAACCAGTGCTGCCCCCATCCCACCTGCACCCATGGGTGACAGAATTATTAGAACATCTCACAAAATACCTTATGGTATTCACTCCAGTTCTGAATTCAAAATTGAAATCCCATCAAGTCCAACTTTCCCTTTCATTATTCTGCGGATTGGGTGGGGTGGGAGGAAAGAAAGTACCCCTGCAGGGTGTTAGATTGGTGCAACTGTTAAAGCATTAGACAGTGTGATGATTGCTTTGGCCGTTTGAGCTCTCAGTTCTTGGCTGGCAAACTTAATCCATCTTGACCCAGTTTAGAATTTGTTGGATGGGACTGAAGCACTTTTTCTGTGGCTGGATGCCTTTCCTGTCACCAACCCATACCTGTTTCAAAGCAAAGCAATATTTACCCTGTAACCCAACGTGTTTGCATGGAAGACTGGAAACAAAGGACACAGCTTAAATGATGGTGACATCCACACACACACACACACATATACACAATAGGCTTTTTTCAGTTTCCATCTACTAAATCTACTCACAAGGCTTTCGTCAGCTCAAGTCTATAGCAGAAGGCGCTTGCCTAAGGTGTGACCAAACCCAGACCCATGTGGTTGGGTAGCAATCTTCTTACCAAAAAGCTACAACGGTGCCTAAAATATACGAAAATAAGTAGAAAATTAGTTTCTGATTTATTAAAATAATCTGCTCTGAATGGGTTAGGTGGATTGTAAAACATGGGACAAGAACATTTGTAAAACAGCATTTTGTAAAATGGGTCACTGAGCTAAAATATGTTGGGAACCATTGTTTTAAACCATGCAGTCATTTTTTATTTTCTATCGTCAGAGCAAGCAACCTGTAGAATGTTCTTCCAAAAAAAATGACGTTATTGTCTGTGACAGGCTTGGCAATCCTTTCCTTCCTAACACAAACCTGATTTTCATTGTGAAGCTTGTTATTGAAGATGTTAAGCCTACGAATTTCCTCAACATTGAAGTTAACTTAACCACGTACGTATCTTTATATCATATTCTTGTTGTTGTTGTCGATGATGCTAATGTTGCTTTTCTGCCTTTCCATGATAAGGCCCTAGAATGGCAAAATGGTTTTCTCTCTGACCTATCTCGAATGGCTGAATTGCTCAGACCATTGAAACTTTGCCACATTTGATGTCCTTATCTTCCATCGTCACAATCCATTGACTACGACGATGAAGGTTCCAGTTGATCCGATCAACAGAAGAGCCTGCTCGTGAAATTAATGTGCAAGTGGCTGAGCACTCCAGACACAGAATTTTAGGGGAGATTCAGCATAACACAGAATGTGACAAGGCTGACCCCTTTGAATTACAGGTACAACAGAAACAAGAAGAAAGAGTGAGAGAAAGTTGTGGTGAAAGAGTACAGCAGGGGTTGTTACCACCCCTGCCGGATCCTCGTAGAGCCTTATGGGTTTTCGCTCAATAAACACTCACAATGCCTGGTCTGGGAATTGAAACCACAATCCTACAACTGCAAGTCTGCTGCCCTAACCACTGAGCCATAGCTAGCTTGTCTGAAGAGTTTGTCAAGATTGTCTTGTGGCAAGATTCTGAAACTAACATTAACATTCTGACCATTTATATGCCATGACCAGTAAGATACTGTTTGATGATATAAAAATATACCTGCTTTATTATGTATCTTGAGTGTGTAGCTGATGATATATATAAAATATGGATGTTAAATGATGATGATGAACATATGTGTGTGTGTGTGTAGTATAAATGTGCTATAGAAAATATGTATATTAAATGCTTAATATAACATACATGTGTTTCAGTGAATTAACTGCCAGGATTACGTAACTGCTTATTGAATCATTATATAATCTTATTTGTTCACTTCCTTGGTGTTAATTATAAAATTTATATTTCAACAAAGTGATATCAAGAGTTATTTCCCCTGCTTATCATTTATGCAAATGTAACAAAGAAAAAAAACATTTTGATTCACCTGTCTGCCAGTTTTGAAGATAATCAAATCAATATTTAATGAGTTCGAGTCACTCACCCAATGAGTATTTCTGCCAAATTTGATGAAAATCCATTCAGCCGTTTTCCAGTAATTTTGCAAACACACACACACACACACAAAGATGTGCAACTACACTAACTCTGCTTCACTTATGCATGCAGGGTTAGAAATGTTTTAACAAGCAATTATATAATCCTGTCAATAATTTGATGAAACACATGTATGTTTTATAAAACATAAAATACCATGCCTGTTGTCTGTTTAGTATTTTTACACAACTCATTTTCTACACACTAGCTTATCCCACAGTTTGATGCCCTGCGTTGTACCACACTGGATATAGGAATTCAGTGTGGGTGGGGCCTACTACTGAGCCCAAATAAACTAATCCTAGTTTTGATAAGTTTCTCTTGTTTCTTTCAGAATAAGTGATGAACAAACACCAGACGACAATGAAGTTGACATTGCCTTTGAAATGCTGATTGTTACTGACATACAAGTTACAGGGTGAGGATATTGATGTTTGCTTCATCTTGGAGAGAGAGTCTTTAGTACAGATGCTGGTGTGGCTGGAGAAGTATTTGAAGCAGGATGTTTTGAATGAATGTTCTTCTTGTTGCCGATTTTTACTTGTTTTTCATGGAAGGGGTTTTTATAATAATCCACAGGTGACTGAAAGCACACAGTGACTGGTCATAATGTCAACTAGCAAAACCCTAAGGTGTCAACATTCACACGCACACACTTTTTCTCTCTCTCTTTCTCTCTCTCTCATGCAGGGTTCTTACAGTTTCTGTCTACCAAATCCTTTCTCAAGTCATTGGTCAGCCTAGAGCTACATTAGAAGACACTTGCCCAAGGTGCCACACAGTGGGACTGAACTCAAACCTACATGCTCATGAAATGAACTTTTGAACCACACATTAAGCACCTCTATTGTATCTAGTTTCAGCTCATGAGCTGTGGCCATGCTGGGGCACCGCCTCTGTCTATTAATGGTTTTTTTTTTTGTGTGTTTGAAAAACTGAAAAAAATTTGCCAAAGAGGAAAATAAAAAAAAAACAAAAAACAAATGAAATAAAGTTTTATAAGCATTAAATAAGCAAGACTTTATTCATTGTCAAACATTAACGAATCATGCTCTCATTTAAAATGAAATTTCTTACGACAAATTTTCTTCTGGCAAAAATATTTACAAATGAAATTTTCTATAACTGTTGATGTTGTTTAAACAACCTGTATTTGTGAACTTCAGCCAGTCTTCCCCTGAACAAGTGGTTTATACCGGTAATGATCGTGGGGAGAGTGCCATGAAAAGTGAAGATGACATTGGTCCAGTTGTAAGCCATATTTATGATGTGAGTCTTTTTTGTTTCGTTCATTTCTCAGAATTATTCTTCAAGTATTCTTCCGTTATGTTGTTTCTTTATTTCTTTTCCCTGCTGTGCTTCACATTGGTCCATCCTTCTCTAGTTCAGGTAGACATCAGGTAGACATCAGGTAGACATCTGATAGACATCAGGTAGACATCAGGTAGACATCTGGTAGACCTCTGGTAGACATCTGATAGACATCTGGTAGACACCTGGTAGACATCAGGTAGACACCTGGTAGACACCTGGTAGACATCAGGTAGACACCTGGTAGACATCAGGTAGACAT
>NC_069007.1:18306205-18307820 GCF_001194135.2 Octopus bimaculoides
GTAGACATCAGGTAGACACCTGGTAGACATCAGGCTTTTTTTGAAAAGAGGGTTACTGGTCCCTCTTCACACAACCTTTCTCTGTTTCTCAAGGAATGACATGACTTTTCCTCAGGGTACAGCAGAGATAAATCAGAAAGAAAGAGACAAGAATCAACCCCAGTATTTGATTGGTATTTTACACATCAACCCCAAAAGGCGAATATTAAGATAGTAAAGATCTATAGCCTAGTGGTTAGAGTGCTGGCTTCACATTCGTAACATCACGTGTTCAATTCTCTGTGTCCTTGAACAAAGCATTTTATTTCATTTTGTATTGTTCCAGTCTACTCAGCTGAAAATAGGTGCCACTTGTCAACCTTGTGACAGATTGGTGTCCTGTCCATTGGTGGAGGGGAGGTTACACTGTCACTTGTTTTTACACCTCAAAAACCAGGATAAGCTCTAACCTAATGATTTTTTAGATTAGAGATAGATTTTAACTTTGTTAACTGTCTTAACATATATTGGTTTTGTTTAGTGAACAACAGACCTTTCTCTAAAGTATGATGATATTCTACTTTATTGAGAAATCTGTATTCATCATCATCATCATCCATTTTTATATGCCAGCATGGTTTCTACAGCTGGATGCCCTTCCTAGTGCCAACCACTCTACAGATTGTACTGGATGCTTTTTACATGGTACCAGCACTAACAGGATCACCAAGTATATTGCAAGGCAAAAACCCCTTTGATTGAGAGTGAGGGGTGGTGGCTTTGTACCAATTAAGAGATTAAAGATATAGAGCAAGGGTCTCCAAAGTAGTCGATATTGACCCCTGGGGGTCAATGGGACTATTCAAGGGTTCAATAAATGCACATCTACTTAATTATTATTATTATTTATTTATTTATTTTCTTGTACATGCCTTGGGGTCGATGAGTCAAGGATTCCACGAAGGAGTCAATGTTCTAAAAAGTTTGGGGAGCCCTGATATAGAGGAACAAGGATAGGTGTCTTGCTTTAGAATAGATACATGGATACTCCAGTTGGAAATCAAAGGAGAATGAATTAGAGAGTAAGATAACCTTTTTTTTTTTTTCTGTTTGTAATATTTTTGATATTATCACCTGCCTAGGTGTACAACAAGGGCTCTGGAACTGTACCTCAATCAAAACTCACCATCGAATGGCCTTATGAACTGGCTAGTAATGAACCGGATGGTGATGGCAAACACCTCCTCTATTTACTGCAGCCACCAAGGGTTTGTATGATTTCCTTTCTTATTATTTTATGTTACATAACATGTGTGGAGACGCAATGGCCCAGTGGTTAGGGCAGCGGACTCGCGGTCATAGGATCGCGGTTTCGATTCCCAGACCGGGCATTGCGAGTGTTTATTGAGCGATAACACCTAAAAGCTCCACAAGGCTCCGGCAGGGGATGGTGGCGAACCCTGCTGTACTCTTTCACCACAACTTTCTCTCACTCTAACTTCCTGTTTCTGTTGTGCCTGTAATTCAAAGGGTCAGCCTTGTCACACTGTGTCACGCTGAATATCCCCGAGAACTACGTTAAGGGTACACGTGTCTGTGGAGTGCTCAGCCACTTGCACGTTAATTTCACGAGCCG
>NC_069007.1:18307830-18309763 GCF_001194135.2 Octopus bimaculoides
CTGTGGAGTGCTCAACCACTTGCACGTTAATTTCACGAGCCGGCTGTTCCATTGATTGGATCAACTGGAACCCTCGACGTCATAAGCGACGGAATGCCAACACAACACTTAACATGTTGTTGTTTAGCCCCTGGTCAGCTCTGATCCAGCAAGTCAATGGTAAAACAGCATTTCAATATAATTAGAGCTGTAATTGGACAAAAGGTGGGATGGTCATGAGTGGAATGCCTTTGATCTCAAATCTGCTGGTTCAAGGCTGACCTGAAACTGAATAACAGCAACAATTAGACCACTCTGCAGTTAAAGCATTTTCTCTGTTCACTTCAATCAATACATTCTGATCTGAGATGATCAATAAGTCTTTTTACATTGATTTGGAAATATCTATTTCAGGTTCAAGAAGGAAAAGTAACCTGTCGCCATCCAACCATCATTAATCCTGCTTCAATCAAAGTAAGTTACTTTTATTATTATTATTATTATTATTATTATTATTATTATTATTATTAATGCGGTGAGCTGGCAGAATCGTTAGCATGCCGGGCGAAATGCTTAGCAGTATTTCATCTGCCACTACATTCTGAGTTCAAATTCCGCCGAGGTCGACAGCATGTCTTGGTCATTTTAATCAGCCCTCTCCAGGCCTGATTATGGCTGAATTCTACTAGACAAAGCCTTGTCACACTGTGTCACGCTGGATATCCCCAAGAACTACGTTAAGGGTACACGTGTCTGTGGAGTGCTCAGCCACTTGCACGTTAATTTCACGAGCAGGCTGTTCCGTTGATCGGATCGACTGGAACCCTTGACATCATAAGCGACAGAGTGCCAACAACAACAACTAGACAAGAACTAGAGAAAGACAGAAAGTGAGAGAGAGAGAGAGGGAGGCAATAATAATTGTTATTTAGTGACCTCATGAAATGAATGAAAGGCAAATATTGACCTCTGTGGAATTTGAACTCAGAGCACTATAACTGGAAGAAATGTATCTATATCCAGGTACAAGACACCTGATGGTAATTGGTGATCAGACTAATCAAAACATGGAGTAAATCTAAATAATTATTATAGGAAAATGTGTCCTGTTTAAATGAGATCAACAATTTAAATAATTATAATCTTATTAACCCTTTAGCATTCAGATTAATCTAACGAATATAATGCTTATTGATTTGCATTATTTTGAATTCATTATGCACTATCACATAATTTCGAGATTTCAATGATGTGACTGTTTATTTTTAACATGACATTGTAGGATAGGTGTGAGAGGCCAGATCTGGCTGATTTGGCGATAAAACAGGTAGAATATTTTGGCCGGATATGGCCAGTTTGAATGCTAAAGGGTTAAAGACTGACTCGTCTCAAATATTTAGACAAAACGTCTAGGTTATTCTTGATGTTTTTTTCACAAATTTCAAAGACAGAGATGTGTTGTTTATAGGTTCCACTAATGTAAACCAGTGTTGTTCTTTCTGTCTCCCTCTAATCAGGATAACCCCAACTCAATTCTGCGGTTACCGCGCTCGTTTGTAAGTCTTTTCCTCTTCCTTTTATTGCACAAACTCATTTACAGACCAGTGTTTTTCAACCTTTTATTTTTTGCAACAGTGACAACTACATGTGTATAGATGTAGGTTCGTGTGTATGTATGTGTGTGTGTGTTGTGTATAAGACATCCTGCAGGATGTACAATAAAACTCGTGAAAGGACGGACGAGCTTAGTAGAATCAATGACCAGCCAATGAGTTCGAGTAAGAGACCCCTAGTCTTTGTTTCTTTCTTTTTACTTGTTTCAGTCTTTTGACTGCGGCCATGCTGGAACACCGCCTTTAGTCGAATCAAATCGACCGTAGGACTTATTCTATCGGTCTCTTTTTGCTGAACCGCTAAGTTACGGGGACCTAAACACACCAGCATCGGTTGTCAA
>NC_069007.1:18310939-18313541 GCF_001194135.2 Octopus bimaculoides
AATAAACCAGTAAAAATAACAAGACTGGTTTATTTTGTCTTCGTCTTCGCTCCTTGTACTATGTGGACATTTATTGTGGTTTTAGAGTCAGAATTTTGACTGCTATTTTTCAGCGTGGCGGTATCTCTTAGATACCCTGTATTATAATTATAAATAATTTTTATATATATATATATATACACATACATACATACATACACATATTCACGCACATTTATACAGCTCTCAGCTGTATTTTTCGTGCTTCAGTGGTTCAGTAAAATTTTGTTTTTTCCTTGCCTTTTCTCTATTTTGCTAGTCACACATCTTCCTGCCATAAATTCTTGTAAAAAAAACATCCTTTGTTTACACCATGTCTTTATTTTCCGTTTTCACAATGTAACGCAGCATTTTTATAGTTGTCTTTTATTTTTATTCTTTGTCACCAAGTGGTTTGAATTGCATATCTGAAGAATTTGTTTTAAATATCAATTAAATTTTTTTTTTCTAAATTTCTGTTTTGTCTTGTACTATAATCCTTAGTATTTTTTTTATTTAGAAAAACTTCTGTAATTTTAATTTCCTGTGTTTTTTTTTAGCTTCTGGTCACTCAAGATTCAGTAAAATAACCTTTGGATCAAAAGGATTCCACTATAGCTATCATATTTATGTGTATGTGTGTGTTTCGGGCATAATGTGACCTGGAGTACCACCTACATTGCATTGTCTTTTATCTAAACATTGTTGGATGTGTTTTGTGTAGATTTGGCTGCTATTTTCAGCAACTTGAGTGATCATATACAAGCTCTTTTGTTGGCCCCACTGTTACATTACAAATTGTTGTTGTTTAAGCCCTTGTTAAACAACAACAAGAATTTTTGTATTTGAGGGAAATTTGACTTCTGTATCTCTCGGGTTCAGTAACCATGCTGAAAAACTCTGTCATTGGCTCATCCATGCTTTGTGTTGGGGCCAGTGGATCCCACATCATGAAATGATCCCTCATTGATGAACAGAGATTTGGTGTTCAAGGTCGGCCCAATCCACACAAGCACTGATAATTATGATGGTGGCGGCGGTGGCTCTTGTTATAAGCCCAGTGAGATGGCAGAATTGTTTCTGTCCTGGCCAAAATGCTTAGCAGCATTTCATCTGCGTTTAACGTTCTGAGTTCAAATGCCACCAAGGTTAACTTTGCCTCTCAAGGTTGATAAATAAGTAACAGTCAAACACTGGGGTCGCAGTTATCATTATGCTAGTGTTGGGAACATAAATTGCGACTAAGGTTTGGTGGAAGGTTTTGAAAATGAGACATTTGTTCTACAGAACCAGAGGCGGTTTCGTCCAGGTTGGTACCAAAAGGGGTTAAACAATAAATCAATTTTGCTCAGCAAATACAATATTGCTTGATATTGTTACATGTAAACAATATTGTTTCATATTTTTTTTTATACTGTTACAGTATTGTTTTATATTGTTATATGTGTCTTACATTGTTTGGCCTTTTCATTCACCATATTTTTGTTGAAATATATCACATTCGTTTTAATTAATTTTGAAAATAACGAAGAATTTTATGCAATAACTTGTCATTTTAATTTGGTATTTGGGACATAAATTAGCATGAAAGTTTTAATGAAAGGTTTTTAATTTAGATAACTTTTAAACTGCAAGTTTGTACCATAGAACCAGGGGCAGTTTCAAGCAGATTGATAGCAAAAGGGTTAATTTTGTGGGTAATCTTATTTCATATTAACATTGTTATATGTGAACAATATTGTTTAATATTATTATATGTGAAACCATAGTGATATTGTTATATGTGAAGCAATATTGATATTATGGCGATGTACTTGCATAGCAAGTGCCTTGATTTGAGATCATGAGCTGAAACGAAACAAAAACAGTTGCAGTTTGGCTGCTAGCTCTGGCAGAATGTGTCCACATAGCCTCCTTTGTTAATTCTTAATAGGTAAGTGTATTTCCTCAAGGTACTGTATCTGTGACAGGGCATGAATGAAACCCCCAATTCACATGATCAGCTTTCAGCAAAATGTTTTTTAAAAATATAGCAAAAAAAAAACAACATAAATCTGAGTAAAACTCTTTCATTATAAAAATCTTTAAGGCAGTGAGAGCTGGTCGGATCATTGTCAGACGAAACACTTGGCATTTCTTCTGGTTCTTTATGACTTTGTCTTTCATCTTTGAGGTCAATAAAATAAGGTACCAGTTGAGTTCTGGGGTGACATAATCAACTAACGCCTTCCCATAAAATTGCTGCTCTTTTGCCAAAATTTGAAACAATTATAAACATCTGTTTGTTTTTCCTCTTTTTTAACTCATATTTTATTTTCAGCATTTATTTTTATGAAATAGAAAAAAAAAGGAAAGAAAGAAAGAAAGAAAGAACAATTGAGTTTTCCATGGAACATTCCAGACTCATGAGATTCATATTTGTCGTTTTTGTTTTTCCAGATATCCGGCAAAAAAGTTTCAAATGACAAGGTAGTTTCCTATAATCGGAAACGTAGATCGCTTCCAAAAGCAAGTAAGATCATTGCATCAGCTCAAAGAAAGTCAAGTCAAGATCTTGTGAGTATCACCTGATTGAATACTGGGG
>NC_069007.1:18313913-18314741 GCF_001194135.2 Octopus bimaculoides
TATATATATATATATATAATGATAATAATAATGATAATAATATTAAGGATAAAATCCCAAATTACAGGTAAAAACTCAATTAAAATCAATTTATTAAAAATTAAAATTAAATTAAGTTTCACAGTATAAAATGTATATAAATATAGGGAAAAGAACCAAGGTTCATGAATTCATCGATGAAAATCTCTAATACTATATATATATATATATATATATATAAGAAATGGAAAACAAAACAATAAATTGAATAATTATAAATTCAATTCAGTTTAATTATTTTATACAAACAAACAACACAGCTCATAAATTACAGCTGTTTCCGCTTCATTAATTAAACAAAGTTTTTCAAGAATATTCAAATCCGTTTAAATGTGTAATGATGCTTCATCAGATTGACATATCTCCCTCAATATTTCATGAAAAACATAAACAGAGCGCAAGGAAAACAAACTTTTTTTCGGACAATGGTAGGAACACACATATACATGAGGGGGTGCTGAAAGTTCCTGACTTTATGGGTATCACTAAAGGCTTGGTTGGAAGCCCACTCTTCTGAGTTCTTCTACAAAACTAGAAAAACTGAAGGACTACTACAATGTGTGTGAATTTGAGAAGGGAATATCTTGAATAAAATCACAATTAACTGATCCTCTTGTATTTTCTTTTACTCAAAGCCAAAAACTTTTCTACACACACTCATGTGTATGTTTATATATATATATATATATATACAATTAAACCTTGGGAGAGGCATTATGCCGGTAATAAACACACGCACTGGTTCAGTCCTTTATTAATTTATATAGTTTTTTGTTAAATTATTTCATT
>NC_069007.1:18314751-18315497 GCF_001194135.2 Octopus bimaculoides
ACGCACTGGTTCAGTCCTTTATTAATTTATATAGTTTTTTGTTAAATTATTTCATTGCACTCTTGCAATCTCTTCAGTAACTTGTCTCTCCACTTCCATTTATTTTGAATGTATGATCTGAATATATATATGTGTGTGTGTGGATGTGTGTCTATTTGTATGGATATTGAAATGAAAGTTAACTTTTTTTAATTTTCTTAGAACTGTGACAGTGGAGCAAAATGTTACAGGATTGTCTGTGATATTGGCAATTTAGAAGGAGAGAAAAGTGCTACGATTGTCATTCGGTCTCGACTATGGGAAGCCACATTGCTAGAAGTAAGTTATTGCTTTTTCTGTCCATAAACAATCAGTTGAATTGCTATCACCATTCTTTCTCAAACTAAGAAGTTTGTGTGAAAAACAAAAAATCAGAATAATTATTAACAGTAGTCTTCATTCTTTTGTGTAACCAAACTAGAACTACCAAAATTATTGAATTTCATATGTCATGTGACTAGATCAGAGATTGTGTGTCTATAATAAGTGTAGGAGAGTTGTGGCAGTCATTAAAAACATACATGCACTGTTATATTCACTTTTAATTTATTGTTTTATCTGATAATAAAAGTGCTAACTTGATATCTTAAAGATAGCAGGGTGTTAAAATCTAGTCATCCATACTATGACCCACCTTTCAGAAGTTTATTCAAAGTCTAAATAAATATATATATATATATATATATATATATATATATATATATATA
>NC_069007.1:18315928-18318388 GCF_001194135.2 Octopus bimaculoides
TATATATATATATATATATATATATATGGGAGAATTTACGAAAAAAACAACAGACGAAGACAGGTGGTGTAAACAACAAATGGAGGTATTAGTTTAACGCTCGGGAATAGAGAAAGTCTTTGACGTTTCGAGGCTATGCTCTTCAACTGAAAGGAACACAGAAAGAAACAAGGAGAAAAAAAATATAAATGTAGTGGTCAACGATAAATGCATGCTGTCCGGCATTCGCCATGATAGATCACTGACCACTACATTTGGATTGTACTAATTTATGACTGTGTGTGTGTGTTAAGAAATTTGTCCTTGTCTTTATTGTAACACAAGCAGTTATAGTCGAAAGATTATCTCAGTTATCTGATAAGGTTTAAACTCTTGCTAATTTTGTCAATCCTGTCTCCTTCTCTACATTGCAGGAATTCCGAAATGCTGATGAAGTGAACATCAGGTCTCGTGCCAGTTTTGAAATTACTTCAAATAATATCGATATTAAAGAGACTGATTTAAGAAATAATGTATATGATGTAAGTCATAGCACCATTGTTGTTGCCCGATGATCTTTGTATATGTCTTGCTAGGGTGGGGATGAGAGATGCAGTCACAACTTGGGTGCATGTGTGAAGGGGTACAAAATTTTTTCTTTTGCTTATCCTCTTTGTGAATTAATATGGGAGTGCCAAAATTGCCCTTATCTCTGGAAAATAAGAATCCTTGCTGTACCATTGGTCCCATGATTTTTAGATTGGTAGAATTGGTAAAAACATTGACAAAATGACTTGGAGTATTTAGTTCTATATACATTCTGAGTTCAAATGCTGTCATGGTATACTTTGTCATTTATCCATTCAGGTGTCAGTAAAATAAAGTACCAGTCCAGCCCACCTCTATCACCTGTCCAGCCCACCTCTATCACCTGTCCAGCCTACCTCTATCACCTGTCCAGCCCACCTCTATCACCTGTCCAGCCCACCTCTATCACCTGTCCAGCCCACCTCTATCACCTGTCCAGCCAACATTTGTATCACCTGTCCAGCCCACCTTCATTACTAGTCCAGCCAACATCTGTATCACCTGTCCAGTGCACCTCTGTCACCTGTCCTGCCCACTCTCATCCCACCCACAATTGCTTCTGTGATCTAAGGGAGATGGATTGATGAATGTCCTTTCATCCCTGCAGGGTACATAAAATAAGGCACCCACCACCCAGCTTTGTACTGGGTTTCGGTGGAAAGAGTAGTTATGATGAATTTAATTCTATATCTCTGCCTTTCAACCTCGTCCTCTTCCTCCTCTATACACCTTTCCCATTGTCGTAGTGCCATTCAATGTCGTTTTTTTTTTCTTTCTTTCTTTGTTTTCCCAGGTGGTAACAGTCGCCATTCCTGATATCGATGTCTCTCTTCCTCCGCCTGTCCCATGGTGGATTATTCTCATCGCAGTCCTCATTGGCCTCTTGTTTCTCTTCCTCTTAGGATTCCTGTTATGGAAGGTGAGTATCATCACTGATTTGTCTTCTCTCTGTTAAAGGTGGAGTGGGTGGGTGGGGTGGTTGGAGGGAAGCAGTAACGGTGTACTGCTGCTATTTCTGTTCATTTCTCTACTCCAACTGCTACTCTCACCATGCAACATTCCTCAAGCTAAACATCATCCTCATCATCAATGTCCACTTTTCCATGCTTGCATGGGCTGGATGTGACTTGTTGAGGCAAATTTTCTACAACTGGATGCCCTTCCTGTTGCCAAATAAGGTAATATTTCCCCTCATGAATGTCTTTGGATTAGTGGTCAGGAGTTTTCACAGATCTTTCCCATTTGGCTGCCAATTTAAGCCAAATTTCTGCTCAAATTGATTTCATATTCAATGTAATAATACACTTTTATAGCCTAATGTCGTGGCATGTAAAAGTACCCATTATACTCTCAGAGGGGTTAGCATTAGGAAGGGCATCCAGCCATAGAGTCTGGTGCAGCCTTGGTCAAACTGTCCAACCCATGCCAGTTTGGACAATGGACTTAAAACAATGACGATGATGATGTGCGTGTGTGTGTGTGGATCATTTTCACCTAGACAGGAAACAGGATTTCGAAGCTGTTAGGTAACTATTAGGTAACACCTTCCATTTTTATTTTCTTCTTTATTTTGTACTCTGCATTCCATGTAAATATACCCATTGACCCAAACTTGTATTTATTTGCCTTTCTACTTATATAGGTATATGGCTGTGTGGTAAGAAGCTTGCTTCCCAACCACATGGGTCTGGGTTCAGTCCCACTGCGTGGCACCTTGGGCAGGTGTCTTCTACCATAGCTTGAGGCCAACCAAAGCCTTGTGAGTGGATTTAGTAGATGGAAACTGAAAGAAGCCCATCGTATATATATATATGTGTGTGTGTGTCTGTCTGTCTGTCCTCCCACCATTGTTTGACAGCCAATGTTAGTGTGTTTACATCCCCGTAACTTAGC
>NC_069007.1:18320185-18320422 GCF_001194135.2 Octopus bimaculoides
ACACACACACACACACACATTTGGATTATACAAGTATGTTTTTAGACTTTGTGTATGCATGTATGTTTATGTGTGCATCCATCTATATTTATGTGTCTGTGTTTGTGTTTATTGTTGTAAATTGGCCTGGCGTTGAAGGCATAACATAACAGTTCAATAATTAGAGATCTATGAAATCACTTCCTGTCTGAAATAAATACTGAGATCAATATCATTGAAAAAAAAAAAAAAACTATA
>NC_069007.1:18320953-18323126 GCF_001194135.2 Octopus bimaculoides
GAGATCATCTGTATACATCCATCTTGCAGCATTTATTATTTCTTCCTGCTCCTTTGTGTTTTGGGGGCTTGAATTCTGCCGAGGTCAACTTTGCCTTTCATCCTTTTGAGGTTGATAAAATAAGTACCAGTTACACACTGGTGTCGATGTAATTGACTTCCTGCTCCCCCCAAAAAATTTCATGCCTTGTGCCTATAATAGAAAGGATTATTATTATTATTATTATTATTATTATTATAATTATTATTATTATTATTTTCTTTTTCACTGTTCAGTGTGTTTCTCTAACATAATTTTGTAGTCAGTCCTCAGGATCCTAACTTTTTCCAAATCCTGTTGAGTCTGTTAGTCTTCCTCCCATATTCCAACACCTCCCAAACAAAGGATCACGTATGTGTTTGTGTGTGTGTGTACACATGTATATGTATTTGTTAGTATATATTTTTGTGCGTGCATAATATATTTATATACACATGTATATTCATTTATGTACGTATGTGTATATGTAGATGTGTGTGTGTGTGTATGTGTATGTATTCACATCCATGAACATGCCATTTGGAAGTGATATTTCAGTAGAATCAGATCTTTTCCCCATTGTTGGATGGCAGCATATTAAATGCTTCTTAGCAGTTTTTTTTCTTAATTTCCATTCACATCTTTCCATTCTGTCTTCAAGTCCTGCCATAAATACTTTTGCCTTTCATCCTTCCATATTTTCTAAAATAAACTGGCAAGTCCTACACTGGAAGCTATCTAAATGACTAAACCATTTTCATTCAAAGTTCAGGCATTGTGACTGTATCATAAACAGTTATTATTATTATTATTATTATTATTATGAAGGTAGCGAGCTAGCAGAATCATTAGCACGCTGGGCAAAATGCTTAGCTGTATTTCGTTTGCTGTTAGGTTCTGAGTTCAAATTCCACCAGGGTTGACGTTGCCTTTCAGACTTTAGGGGGTCAATTAAATAAGTGCCAGTCACGCACTGGGGTCGATGTAATCGACTTAATCCCTTCTCCCAAATTTGAGGCCTTGTGCTTCCAGTAGAAAGGATTATTATTAATATTATTCCTAAGGTGGTTCAGTCCCATTGTGTGGCATCTTGAGCAAGTGACTTCTACTATAACCCCACGCTGAGCATTCATTACCTTGGGAGTGGATTCGGTAGACAAACTGAAAGAAGCCCATCATATGTGTACACACCCGTGTGTGTGTGTGTGTGTGTGACTGTCTCTTTGCCTTGACTTACTGTGGTTGTTGTAAACAAGTGTCTCTGTTATGCATGCAGTGTCTTTCATTCTCAACCCACTATGCCAGATGTGTCTGGTCAGAGGAAACAGGTGGGGGTGGGGTTGGCAACAGGAAGGTCATCCAGCTGTAGAAAATCTGCTTCAACAAAATTCTGTCTGGCCCATGTAGGCATGGAAAAGTGCATGTCAAAATAGTGGTGATGATACACACACACATATGTATGTGTGTATATATATATATATATATATACACACACACGTGTGTGTATGCACATACATGTCAGAAATGAAATATTTCCTCAAATAGTCTGTAAGGTGTCACTCTACAGCAGTAAGCAGGAGCAACATGAAATGAAGTGCCTTGCCCAAGGACTCAACCAACACACTGCCTAGTCTGGGAATTGAACCTGCAAGTTTACACTTGTGAGTTCAGCAGCCTAACCATTCCACCTTTGGAAAGCATTACCACATAAACAAGATAGAACTGAAGTTATTTAAATCTATTATTGAGCTCTATTAATTGGGGATGTGAAGGTTAATGTGCAGAATCAGGGTGCGTCAAACAAAAAGCTTTGCAGTATTTGTGTTCCTTTATATTTTGAGTTCAAATCCCACCGAGGTCGATACAATATGAGCCTGTCATGGACTAGTGTTCAATATACCTAGCCATTCCCTCATCCAATAGTTCTGGTCTTGCATCTGCAGTAGAATTTGTTATCTCACCTTAATTGATATAGTTAAGTTAATGAATTATTTACTAATTGACATGGAGTTTACGGTAACATTCCTATTGTCGTATATACTGATAAGGTGGAGTTTGTGCACTGAGATGTGTTGCACATACTTGCCTAATTGAAGTATATGTGTTTGCACAAGTGTGTGTGTGTGTGTATATATATATATATATATATATATAT
>NC_069007.1:18323356-18324396 GCF_001194135.2 Octopus bimaculoides
AATCCCTAAAACTCCAGAACTACACAACCAATTTCCTTCAAATTTTATACATGCCTTACTTAGGGTCCCGGTTGTGTTTTAGTAAAAAAAAAAAAATTTAACTTCTTGCATACTTCCAGCCCACAGCAACATCATATCTCCTCCACTATTTAAGTATTACATGTCAAAAGTGAAACAAAAACACTCATGTCATTCGAACCGGAATCTCAAAAACATTGTCCCCTTACATCTCATTCTCATTTAAGTACCACGACAGGCAAATAAAAATTACTTGTATTCAAATATAATTCACAGTCCTTGGACGTTTTTTTTACGTATACTGACCACTGGTTCAAATTGATATTATCTAATAGTATTAATATCTACCCTTATATATATATATATGTATATTTATATATAAACAGGGCTAATTTACCTGTTTCTCCATAGATTGAGAAAATTAACAACCTTAATTGGTTTTTGAACTTTGTTGGATTCTCATTAGAGGCATCTACATCGATTTGACCATTCACAGAGGAACAAGCAGCCAATCTGTTTATGTAAACTCAACATATAGAATAGCTACAGAAGACTAGGGCTACTAATTGGCATATGTGTATGGGGGGGGCATCGTGTTTTGTGTGAAACATTTGTCAAAATATACACAACAGATTGTGTGTCCTTTTTCTTCCATTTATATAACTAACACGTGGAGGCGCAATGGCCCAGTGGTTAGGACAGCAGACTCACGGTCATAGGATCGCGGTTTCGATTCCCAGACCGGGCGTTGTGAGTGTTTATTGAGCGAAAACACCTAAAAGCTCCACGAGGCTCCGGCAGGGGATGGTGGCGAACCCTGCTGTACTCTTTCACCACAACTTTCTCTCACTCTTACTTCGTGTTTCTGTTGTGCCTGTAATTCAAAGGGTCAGCCTTGTCACATTGTGTCACGCTGAATATCCCCGGGAACTACGTTAAGGGTACACGTGTCTGTGGAGTGCTCGGCCACTTGCACGTTAATTTCATGAGCAGGCTGTTCCATTGATCGGATCAACTGGAAC
>NC_069007.1:18324852-18327728 GCF_001194135.2 Octopus bimaculoides
GGTTGGACGATTTGACTGAGGACTGGTGGACCAGATGGCTACACCAGGCTCCAATCTGATTTGGCGGAGTTTCTACAGCTGGATGCCCTTCCTAACGCCAACCACTCCGAGAGTGTAGTGGGTGCTTTTACATGCCACTGGCACGAAGGCCAGTCAGGCAGTACTGGCAACGGCCATGCTCGAAATGGTGTATTTTACGTGCCACCTGCACCGGAGCCAGTCCAGCAGCACTGGCAACGATCTCGCTCGAATGTTTTTACACGTGCCACCAGCACAAGTGCCAGGAACGCGAAGCTGCGGCACAAATGCCAGGAAGGCGACACTGGTAATGATCACGCTCGAACGGTGGTGCCATCACGATACACACACACACTCTTCCTGCTTCTGTGAGTATATGATAGGGTTACAACAGACTCTACTTTTTTCATACATTCTCTCACTAACTTGATATCTCTTTGCAATCATTTGTCATTCTGATATTATGTGAACATGTATTTAATGTATGAGTTGGTAGACCTATAATGCGGTCGGTTATCATCCAATCATTTGGTTCACCAGTCTAATTGGCTGATAGGTTGACTGTCCAGTCAGCTGATAAGTTATTATCCAATCATCTATTTACATTAGTGTGACATGAAAAAAAAATTTGGTAAGTAATTTAGAGTCAATTAGAAATATTTAAGTAACAATAACAATGGTGATAATTCTTTCTACTACAGGCACAAGACCTGAACAATAATGATAATAATAATAATAATAATAATAATAATAATGACCGAGAACTAATAATGAACTCTGTAAAACAAGCATAGGTCTGATATCTCTTGGCTATAGAACACTTTTATACTCTGGCCCTAATCAAGTTAATTTATGACAAATCTGTAACCTCTGTCTGTAAGTCTTTTAAAGAGAGTTCGCTAAAAAAAAAAAAATCCATCATCAGAATCTTCCAGTTGCTTCAACAATTCATAAAACACTGTCCTGACAGCTCCTGCGGTACCATTGATGCCAACCAGGATCTGTTGTTAACATTTATGTTTCTGTAGAAATACAAGAGAGCTGTGAAGAGGTTACGGTGTTGATGCTTTCATTGTAAGGACAACCATCAACTGTTCCACTAATATCACCTTAACCCTTTACCATTTAAACAGGCCAGATCCTACCTCTCACACTTACCCAACAATGTCATAAAGATGTGGAGGCGCAATGGCCCAGTGGTTAGGGCAGTGGACTCGCGGTCATAGGATCGCGGTTTCGATTCCCTGACCGGGCGTTGTGAGTGTTTATTGAGCGAAAACACCTTAAAGCTCCACGAGGCTCCGGCAGGGGATAGTGGCGAACCCTGCTGTACTCTTTCACCACAACTTTCTCTCACTCTTACTTCCTGTTTCTGTTGTGCCTGTAATTCAAAGGGTCAGCCTTGTCACACTCTGTGTCACGCTGAATATCCCCCGAGAACTACGTTAAGGGGTACACGTGTCTGTGGAGTGCTCAACCACTTGCACGTTAATTTCACGAGCAGGCTGTTCCGTTGATCGGATCAACTGGAACCCGCGACGGAGTGCCAACAACATTATAAAGATAGGTAGTCACATGGTTGAAATCTTGAAGCTACAAAATGCTTGATTAATTCGTGTGTGTGAGTATATATACTTTTGACTGAACAATCTGAACACTCAAAGGTTAAGCAACTTTCTCATGCCATTTTGCAGTGAATCTAAGTTTTATAGAATTTCACTTGAATTCAAGTTGCGGTTGGTGCGGGATACATAATGGCTTTATAGAACAACTGTACATTCTGACAGGACTATCAAATATACTTTATTAGTTTCAAATCTTTTTTTGTTTCATTCGTCAACTGTTTTGATAAAAGTCAAATCATCTTCATTTTCAAATGTTTTTATTTATTTTTCAAGAATTCTTTATTATTAGAAAACAAGATATCTTCCAAGTGTTTTCCAGCTTCAAAAACTAACAAAAAAGTAAAATAAAATAAAAAAATAAAAAAAACTCAAACAACATTTTATATATTTTTGCCTTTTTTAGTTATTGCTTGTTTTTCTCTATATTTTCTTATATGTGTATAAATATATATATATATGTCTGTATGTATGTGTGTACGTTTATGCACGTAATTGTTGGCAATACATTTGTTTTAGCAATTTTTCATATTTTTCTTTGGTATTCTTGGTTTTATTTTTTATGATGTTTCAACTATTTATTTTATTTATTTTATTAAAATCCCCAAAGCTTTTCTCTTCATAAATACAGCGTTTTGTTATTAATTTTTTTTTTTATTCTCTTTAATTCTTATGTTTGATATCATTTCCTGTATTAATAGTATACCCCCCCCCCCCCAATTTACTTTTGAGTAATGTCATCACTTATTTGTTCTCTTAAACATGAACTACACCGCTACAGCTTTTCAGACCTGCTCTATTTTGTACAGATGAGGCAATGATGGACACCTCTGGCAGTAGGTGTTACAATATTGTTTTATCGAATCTTTGTTTCCATTCACTTCCTGATGCACACACCTTTCCATACTCCCCACAAGTAAAGGTGCTATGCAATACTTAGATAGACACAATCCTTCTCATTAGATGTTAAATTCATCTTCGCACCAGCCTACATGGGCAATATATATATATATATATATATATGTATATATTCTTTTATTCTTGTTTCAGTCATTTGACTGCGGCCATGCTGGAGCATCGCCTTTAGTCAAGCAAATCGAACCCCAGGACTTATTCTTTGTAAGCCTAATACTTATTCTATCAGTCTCTATAACGCTAAGTAATAGGAAATATCATCTAGATCAAAAAAGAGCACTGCAGGGTTCGCCACCACCATCCCCTGCTGGAGCCTCGTGG
>NC_069007.1:18332167-18335157 GCF_001194135.2 Octopus bimaculoides
AAATTAAGTACCAGTTACGCACTGGTAGTCGATGTAATCGACTTAATCCCTTTGTCTGTCCTTGTTTGTCCCCTCTCTCTGTAGCCCCTTGTGGGCAATAAAGAAATAAGAAACGTTAGCACACCGGTCGAAATGCTTAGCGGTATTTCGTCTGTCTTTATGTTCTGAGTTCAAATTCCGCCGAGGTCGACTTTGTCTTTCATCCTTTCGGGGTCGATAAATTAAGTACCTGTTGTGTACTGGGTTGATCTAGTTGACTGACCCCACTCCCCCAAAATTTCGGGCCTTTTGCCTAGAGTAGAATGGAATCATTAATACGTCGGACAAAAATACTTAACGGCATCTTTTTATGATTTGACGTGCCGAGTTCAAATGCTGCTGAGGTCAACTTTGCCTTTCGTACTTTTGGAACTGATAAAATACAGAGGGTACCAGTTGAACACTGACGTCGAAGTAATGCAGTAGCACCTCCTCTCAAAATTTCAAGCTTTGTATAAATAGGAGAAATAATTATTACTATACAAATTATATATGTCTGAATAATTTGGCAGTATTGGTTATCGTCTTTATAAAAAAATTAATTATTTTTACTGGTTTTTAAAATCTTTTTTGAAATATTAAGTCTTTTTCTTTCATTTCCATATTTTATTTACAATCTGCTGTGGATGGGAAATGATTTAAGGAAAATAATTCTTCGGGGAATATTTTCAAGTCCTTCGTTTTCTGTAGGCTTAGTTTCAAAAACATAAGGACTAGCTTGTTATATAAATACATAAATACATTCTTGTAATCCAAGAACAGGTTGTTGTTGGCACTCCGTCACTTACGACGTCGAGGGTTCCAGTTGATCCGATCAACAGAACAGCCTGCTCGTGAAATTAACGTGCAAGTGGCTGAGCACTCCACAGACACGTGTGCCCTTTAAACGTAGTTCTCGGGGATATTCAGCGTAACACAGTGTGACAAGGCTGACCCTTTGAATTACAGGCACAACAGAAACAGGAAGAAAGAGTGAGAGAAAGTTGTGGTTGAAGAGTACAGCAGGGTTCACCACCATCCCTTGACGGAGCCTCGTGGAGCCTTAGGTGTTTTCGCTCAATAAACACTCACAACGCCCGGTCTGGGAATCGAAACCGCGATCCTATGACCGTGAGCCATTGCGCCTCTACGATTCAAGAACAGGAGATTGCTACTAAATACCTAATCAACAAAAGAGACAGTGAAGCATTTGGAGTTCCAAGATGCAACCGTAAATATAGATTATATCATATTTCGCTGAAGTTCATCACGCATATGATTAGCAGTTGCCCCCAAATATTATCAAGGTACTACCCCCCAAAGCGACAGGACTGTCCTGGGTGCGCACACAAATATCAGCACAAGGAATACTGGTTAAACATTCCCCTCAAAACGTGTCGGGCCAGATATTATTTGGGACAGACAAGAAAAAGGTATGTACAGTCATAGAAATCAGCTGTCCTGCTGATACGAATATCTCTTTGAAAATCAAGGAGAAAGAAGATAATTATAGACAGCTGCTTCGAAACCTCCAGTTTCTATATCCGGATTACAAATTTACATTTGTACCAATAGCAATTGGAGCACTTGGTTTTGTAAATAAATGCCTAATTGTCTGTCCGGATGAGCTTGGATTTTCAGAAAAAGAAATCAACCAACTAACTTGCACGTTACAAAGACAATCAGCAAGCGGAACAGTAAAAACTATGATATACTTTTATCAGGTTTAAAATGCGACGTTATTTCCGTTATCTAAACTCCAACTATGGAACTTTGTATCGTTGTTAGAAACCACATCCTTCTTCAGAATACACACATATATGTGGCTATGCCGTTAGTTTGCTTCCCAACCACATGATTCCGGTTTTAGTCCTACTGCAAGTGCCTTCTAGTATGGCCTCGGCCAATCAGAGCCTTGCGAATGGATTTGGTGGTGGACGGAAACTAAAAGAGCCCGTTGTATGTGTGTGTGTGTGTGTGTGTCCCTCTTATTTCTTTATTGCCCACAAGAGGCTAAACATAGAGGGGACAAACAAGGACAGACAAAGGGATTAAGTCGATTACATCGACCCCAGTGCGTAAGAATGAAAGAATGAAAGGCAAAGTTAACCTTGGCGGAATTTGAACTCAGAACGTAACAGCAGAAATACCGCTAAGCATTTCGCCCGGTGTGCTAACGTTTCTGCCAGCTCGCCGCACCTCTGCTTGACAACTTGTTTTGGTGTGTTCATGTCTCCGTAATTCAGCGCTTCGGCAAAAGAGACCGATACAACAAATAGCAAGCTTTAGAATAATAAGTACTGGGGTCGATTCGTTCTTGAAGGCGTTGCCCCAGCATGGACGCGCTCAAATAACTGAAACAAGACGTTAAAAGGTATATGAACTTTAAACTAGTCTCATTGGCAGTGTGTTCTGGTCCATTGTTATGCTGTAAGACTGCACGTTGTCTTTGGTTGGGCAATGCCATATAACGAGCTTTCAAAGCATCATATACTCGCTACAGTTGTTGAGCATAACCAAATGGGTCAAACTTTAAATGCAACACCCCCTCAAAATTCCACCAAATACACAACGTGACCTTCTGTTTAAACCGTCCTTGTTTGACAACAGGTTCTGAACCTGGCCGGAACGAAGCCACTGGTTTCTCTTATTAGGATGACGAAAATAAGATCCATTTTTTTCACCCTTGGTTACAATTTGACTCTAATAAACAGCATTTCGAGGATTTGACGGCAGTTGTTTGCAAATGTTCCCATGTCGTTGAGCGTGGTCTTGAAGAGATTTTGATGAGCTTCTCGACAGCTAAACCGCTGCCTGTGTCGTAAATAGCTTGCTTCCCAATAACATGGTTCCGGGTTCAGCCCCCACCGCGTGGCACCTTGGGCAAGTGTCTTCTACTATAGCCACAGGCCGACTAAAGCTTTGTGAGTGTATTTGGTAAACGGAAACTGAAAAAAGCCCGTCGTATATAT
>NC_069007.1:18335583-18336617 GCF_001194135.2 Octopus bimaculoides
AGACAAATGAAAAAAATTTTTTATTTAGTATTTTTTCATTTGTCTTGCCCTTTTACAGTCTGTTGTGTCGCTAAATTTTTACTGAGAACATATTTTTCGTGGTTAGATGATTCGGCATCTATTTCTAGCATATAGGAGTCCACTTTTGCTGGTCATTCCTCTTATTTTTGTATGTAATATAATTTTAATCTTCGTTTGTTTTTTTAATATGCTAGACCACTGGTTTTAATTGATTAATATCGATTTCTACCCTTCATCCGTGTACAATGTATTTACTGGGATCCCAGAATCCATTTGGAACTGGGAGTGAAACTAAATGTTATTTTGCACAACCGTGAAGGGATATGAAACACAGTGACCTCCCTTGTAGTGCAAAACTGTCGGGACAGCCTTGTTCTCTAAAACAAGACCAAACATTCCTGGAAATATGTACCCTACGCTAGGGAGTGACCTACAGCAAGAGTCTTTAAACTACAGCGTAGACTCATATAGGCTCTCTGTCTCTCTCATGTCCTCATTAGGGATGTTGCTATATTTCTTCGGGCCTCTTCAATATTGCTTGAATTTCATATGTTCATTAGATTCTTTTTCAAATTTTCTACACTGATGGTATTAAATATGTTGAAAATAATCTACTGAAAATCTAATGTATTTCAAGTGGTTGGAAAAATTCTAAAAAAATCCTTGAGTCGTTCTTGCCGCGGGATCGAAACTGCAAGTTGCCGGTCTGCAGAAATAAACGTTTGTTGGCACTCCGTCGCTTACGACGTCGGGGGCTCCAGTTGATCCGATCAACGGAACAGCCTGCTCGTGAAATTAACGTGCAAGTGGCTGAGCACTCCACAGACACGTGTACCCTTAACGTAGTTCTCGGGGATATTCAGCGTGACACAGTGTGACAAGGCTGACCCTTTGAATTACAGGCACAACAGAAACAGGAAGTAAGAGTGAGAGAAAGCTGTGGTGGAAGAGTACAGCAGGGTTCGCCACCATCCCCTGCCGGAGCCTCGTGGAGCTTTAGGTGTTTTCGCTCA
>NC_069007.1:18336759-18342990 GCF_001194135.2 Octopus bimaculoides
TATATATATACATATACACGCACACAGACAGCAGCAGTCGTATTATTTCAGACTGTTAGTCTATTGAACTGAATAACAGAAAGAAAGAAAAAAAAAAGAAAGAAAGAAACGAAGAACTTGTTAGAAGGTGGTGGTGGAACTGTTGAAGACTGACACATATTCTTTCTCTTTACTCTTTTACTTGTTTCAGTCATTTGACTGTGGCCATGCTGGAGCACCGCCTTTTAGTCGAGCAAATCGACCCCGGGACTTATTCTTTGTAAGCCTAGTACTTATTCTATCGGTTCTCCTTTTTGCCGAACCGCTAGCTGACGGGGATGTAAACACACCAGCATCGGTTGTCAAGCGAAGTTGGGGGGACACAGACACACACAAACATATACACACATACATACATATATATATATATAAATACGACGGGCTTCTTTCAGTTTCCGTCTACCAAATCCACTCACAAGGCTTTGGTCGGCCCGAGGCTATAGTAGAAGACACTTATATACACTTGATATGTATTGACGTATTCATATATAGACACACAGTGACATATATAGATAATAATACTATCTCTTTATATATATATATTTTATGTATGTTGCGTATTTATACACTCTAGAGTGTCGCTGATATATACATACATTAAAAACCTACTTATTTATAAGTGAAGTTCCTTTATAAATTCACAAAATAGACAGGAAATAAGTCAAAGTAAAAACTTAACATCACAAGACAGGAAGAATTGATAAATACAATTATAATAAAAGTTTTAACTTAATATATCCAGGTTACGGGAAAAGAATAAAAGTTTAAAAATATACTTAATCACGTAATTACTATAATTAATATAGTTATGATAATATTGTCTCCAATGTAGATAATAATTGTCCAAAATTATAGTTTCCTGTTTCTGTTTTTAAAAAAAATTAACTTGGAAAGTCTTTTAAATTTTGTTTTAGATTTTATCTGAGAAAAAAAATATCATAAGCTAACATTTATATATATATATATATATATATATATATATATATATATATATATATATAATGCAAGAGAGTTTGGGGTAGAAGATTCAACCCACTAAGGGATAGTATCTATCCAATATACTGCTGGGAGGGTACCCAATTATTGTTACACTAGTGTTATACCACACACACACACACACACACAATATATATACATACAATCTCTCTCTGTATGTGTGTATATATATATATATATATATATATATATATATACTTTTATAGATATATAACTATATATGATTTTAAGTATGTAAAATCCACATCCATATATACACTAGAAGTTTATATAAAATCCACACACATATATATACACACTACATAAGTTTTAGTATATGAAATATACAGACTGTATATAATTAATTTGTCATAGGATTCAATTTTAAACCCCGTTTGTGTTCTCTTTATGTATAAATAATATATGTATACACATGCACACACACACACACACACACAGTTTTCAGCTTGTTTGCATCTCTTCTGCTGGCAGTAAATTTTTATTCAGACAAGTTACGTGAAGATTCATATTCTAGTCTTTAAGGAAGTTCCTCTCGACCTATTCCTCCCATTTATCTATTCCTTTTATCTCTACCTCCCCCTCTTTCTCTTCTCTCATTCCTCCTCTACGACGTCCCCCCTCTCTCTATTATCCTCTATCTAACTCGTTTTCCCTCCTTCTCTCTCTCTAACTTTACTCCTTCACTTCATCATTTTGACATTTACCAAAATATTTTCTTTTTGGACAGAAACCAGAAGCATTTGCCCCCTTTTTTTTTTACTTTTCTGGTAAGGAACAGCTTTTATATTCCTCCTGACCCCTTCTTAATCTAAAACTCGATCAGGGCACTTAAAGATCTACATACATTATCTAAATAATTACACACACACACATACACTTATAAATACACACTATATATAAGTATATACTTCTGAATATATAATATAAACGTATCTGTGTGTGTGTATGTAAATGCAACAACAGTTGAAGTAGTTTTGTGTCGAGTTAATAAATAAATCAGTCAGAAAGAGTGCGTGTGTGTGTGTGTGTGTGTGTGTGGGACGTTGACAGGTCAGGTCGGTCTCCAACCAGAGAATAATAGAAAGTGTGAACTTCGGTAAACCAGAGCGGGAAAACAAAAAAAAAAACCCAGTTAAACTGTTACAACAAACAAATATTGATAATAATAATAATAATAACAACAGGAATAAGAATTCTAATTAAACGTTGGATATACCAAAGTGTTGTGCGATTTGAGGTGGTGTGAGTTATTTCATGGAGAGGAAGACACAGAGACAAGCCAGACTTTGGTAAGTTTTAAAATTCAATTATAATTACAGTAGTAGTGCAAGATTTATTAATTGGAAGTACTTCGTTGAGGTGGACAGCAGATGTGAGGTAATACTACATATATATATATATATTACGCGCATGTGTATTTACCGCTATATGTATATATACACACACGCCTATCTATATATATATCTATCTACCTATCTATCTATCTATCTATCTATCTCTATAAACGTATGTATGTATGCATTTGTATACATACATACCTACACGTGCGTGTGAATTTATATACACACATATATACTCGCATGTGTGTATATCTCCCATATATATATATATATATATATATATATATGTGTGTGTGTATAATTGGATGCAGCTGGTACTTCCTTGTGTCGCTAATGGTGTCTTTCACGTGTTAGACGATTCTTTAGTCTTCATGCAGTGTATGTATATACGTATGTGTGCGTATATAATATATAGTCAGTTTCCACCGGTGGGGAAACTTGGAAATCGACAATCACTGTCAACAAAATTATGGATTATAAAATAAGACTTTGCACATGTATTGAGTGCTTTGTTCAGTTTGTCCGTTTCACTCTATCTAAAGTCTTTTTATTTCAACTAATCTCAATACTTACCCGTGTATATATGCAACTGTGTATGTATATATATATATATATATATATATATATATATATATATAGGTTTGTATGTGATAATGTATGTAAATATGATAGTGTTAGGTCCTCTTATTGTAATCATTTTAGGATGGAGCCGTTTAGATATCAAATGTTAGCTGATAACACTAAGCGAAGAGTATAACTCCCATACTGAGCGTGATGAGGACAACATTAATTGTTATAACAATAACTGATAACATCCGTATAGTATAAAGCGATTTCCACTTTATTATATATATATATATATGTATATATATATATATATGTATATGTATATATATACACGCGCTTCAGTCATGGGGAATGTATTTCCCTCACGACCGAATTTCGTGATCCTTTCAAACGCCGTCTTTTTCACTCGTCCCCCGAATGCAGTTTCGAATCGCAAGGACGGCAGCGGTCTGGGAACAGCATTGATGCCACAACATCTGCAAGCCTTTCGTGTGTTCATGTCGATGTAAGGCACTGTTATTACTTAATGTAGTTATGGCCGTGTGCGCGTATAATAAATATGGGGATATATTTAGATTAAGGGGCTTTTGTGTATGACTATATATAGGGCTTATACACGGCAGATGATGTTGGGTATACACCCATACATAAAATTAAACAATAGGATGAAAAATTGGATATTAATTAATATCAATTTAATGCCAGGTAACAAGCACATTAAAAGAATCGGGGAGATTCAGGAAAAATCTGAGATCTCAAACGATTATTGTATATGTGTATATATAAGAATATATAAAAATATATATATAACGGAGGCCACTACGTGGACCGCCAGTGTGCTAGAAGAAGATCACATGTCATACACCCATACATACATGTATGTATATGCGTGCGGCAGTTGATGTTGGGTGTATATTTTCGTAGTTTGGTTCGTAGAATACGAGTATGTATTGGTAGTATATATAATATATATTTCCACATGACTCGACTGTGTATGTATGTGTGTGTATATATAAATATAGATGTACTTGAATTTGTGTTGATGAATATATTATGTATATAATATATTAGGAAAAACCTAAAAATACAAGGTCTTTTCCGGTAGGTATGTACGTGTACGTCTGTTTTCTCTACTGATATGGGTTGGACGATTCGACAGGATGTTGGACCCCGTCTGATTCCTGTGTCTCTGACATAGTTTCCACGGTTGGTTGCCCATCATAATATCAACCGCTCTATCGATTGTATTTTTCATGGTACAGGTACTAATCAGGTCGCCTTGTAATTCAAAACTAAAGAACCTCACGATTGAGAAGAATAATAGTAAAGAAGGTGGCGTCAGTGTAAGGGAGTTGGAGGGGATACTAAGAGAAGACGACTTCAAATTGCATCTGATCGTGGGGCCCCGGTTCAAGAGTTCCAGTGTCTTGAGGGTTGTGGAACCATCACTTAGCCACTGTTGTTCCTATGTCTATTCTAACCTGGAATATTAGTACCTGTCAGGGTCACAACCATGGATTGGTTGGCACTCCGTCGCTTACGACGACGAGGGTTCCAGTTGATCCGATCAACGGAACAGCCTGCTCGCGAAATTAACGTGCAAGTGGCTGAGCACTCCACAGACACGTGTACCCTTAACGTAGTTCTCTGGGATATTCAGCATGAAACAGTGTGACAAGGCTGACCCTTTGAATTACAGGCACAACAAAAACAGGAAGTAAGAGTGAGAGAAAGTTGTGGTGAAGGAGTACAGCAGGGTTCGCCACCATCCCCTGCCGGAGCCTCGTGGAACTTTAGGTGTTTTTGCTCAATAAACACTCACAACGCCCAGTCTGGGAATCGAAACCACGATCCTATGACCGCGAGTCCGCTGCCCTAACCACTGGGCCATTGTCCCTCTATTGTTTTGTATTAATCATGCATTATCTCACAGCTTTGAGGTTTCAACAATGTGATTGTTTATTTGTAGAATGACATTGTAGGGTAGGTGTGAGAGGCTGTACATAGCCAGTTTGAATGTCAAAACAGGTAGAATATTCGGGTCAGATATGGCTGGTTTAAATGCTAAAGGATTAAAGACTCAGGAAATATAAGAGCCCTTACTTAAAAGACAGATAAGGGTTAGCAACAGGAAGAAGATTTGACTTTAAAAGCAAAGTCCCAGTAATTGTCTCATTCAGACATATTTTCGCAGAAGATTGCAAACAAACATGACTTTTATGATCGTGGTGTTTGTTTACTGTATGTCTCTGATGTCAAGAAAAGGAGACACAGATACACGCACACACACACACACAATGGTCCTACTTTTCAATTTCTAAATATCATCATCATCATCACTTTGTGTCCATTTTCCATGCTGTCATGGCTTGGAAAGATTGCTGCTGTTCTCCCTACTGGTTGCTCTTCCTAACCCCACTCACTGTACAGAGTGTGTGTACTGGGTGTACTTTTTTCGTGGCACCAGCACTAGTGAGGTTGTCATGTTTTTACCACAGCTAAAGTATCCTCTTGACCCCGACACTTGAGAGGGCATTAGGTGCATTTTATTGGGACACCAGCATTGGAGAGGATAGGAGTGGATAAGAGATGGATAAATGGGGAAAATGATGGATGTTGTTAGGAAATGGCTTGTGAAAAGTATAGGAAGAGTGTGAGGGGGTACATACTGATATAATGAGCAAGAGAGAGGGAGGGATGGAATGTTGGGGAGTTGGTCAGATAGGTACAAGGAACAGCAGAGATCTACTGCCATCATTAGCTACACCAGCTGTGTATCAAAGTATGAGATTGAGAGATGAGCACTTCATCATTTTAGTTTTCTCTACTTTTCAGTGCTTTCATGGGTCAAACAAAACTATGTTGGAGCAGAGTTTCCTTACGGCCATGGGCTCTTCCTGCAATGCCATCATCATCATCATCATTTAATGCCCACTTTTCCATGCTTGCATAGGTTGGAAGGAATTCGTTAAGACAGATTTTGTTTTATCTATGGTTGGATGCCCTTCCTGTCATTAATGCTCATTTCTTTCCAAAGTAAAGTAATATTTTCTTATGATGAAAGCGGCGAGCTGGCAGAAATGTTAGCACGCTGGGCGAAATGCTTAGCGGCATTTCGTCTGCCGCTACGTTCTGAGTTCAAATTCCGTCGAGGTCGACTTTGCCTTTCATCCTTTCGGGGTTGATTAAATAAGCACCAGTTACGCACTGGGGTCGATATAATCAACTTAATCCGTTTGTCCCCTCTATGTTTAGCCCCTTGTGGGCAATAAAGAAATAAGAAACGTTA
>NC_069007.1:18343000-18348029 GCF_001194135.2 Octopus bimaculoides
ATTCCGTCGAGGTCGACTTTGCCTTTCATCCTTTCGGGGTTGATTAAATAAGCACCAGTTACGCACTGGGGTCGATATAATCAACTTAATCCGTTTGTCCCCTCTATGTTTAGCCCCTTGTGGGCAATAAAGAAATAAGAAACGTTAGCATGCTGGGCAAAATGCTTAGCGGTATTTCGTCTGTCTTTATGTTCTTAGTTCAAATTCCATTGAGGTTGACTTTGCCTTTCATCCTTTCGGGGTCGATGAATTAAGTACCAGTTATGTACTGGGATTGATCTAATTGACTGGCCCCCTCCCCAAAAACTTCAGGCCTTTTGCCTAGAGTAGAATGGAATATTTTCTTACGATCAAACATGTTTTCACAAGCTAAAAGCATAATGTGTATGTACATGTCTGGGTCCCTAGACTAATGTATCCCTTTTGACTTACACTTGTTGCCTTCCACCTCACCCCACCTAGCAACTACCTAGCAAACTTTAATTGCAGAACCAGCATCCTATATGGGCTCCCAAAAATCCACAAGAGCAAAATTATTACCGAAGCTTGCAAAAAGTCACTTCAACCTGCTGAGAGGCTAAGTCAACCTTGGCAGAATAATTATAATGATAATAAAGTAATAGTAAGAATATAAAGCAATAATAATGATTTCTGGTTTAGATGCATAGCTAACAATTTTTAGGGGAAGGGTTTGTCAATAAAATCAACCCCAGAAGCATGGAAGGCAAAGTTGACCATTGTAGGTATTGAACCTGAAATGTAAAGAACCAGAACAAATGCCACAATGCACTTTTCTGATGCTCTAACGATTCTGTCTTTTAGCAGTAGTTTTCAGATTTAGTAATTAAGCAGTATGTGTGTGTGTGAGAGAGAGACATTGATGCTGTTAATGATGTGATGCAGTAGAGAACTGGTAGAGGAATCTTGACTTGTCACACAGAGCTCACCTCAGAATAACTTGCAACAACAAAACTAATATCATCAGTGAAAATGAATATAAAACAAAAAAAGGAAGAGATAAAATAAGTCCCAGCAGACTTTCTTTGTAATAATTCCATGTTTGGGAGAGATTGGTGGCTCTGTGGCTGAGATGATATTTAAAAATAAGTCTTTGGGCCGGTTGGATGAGCAGGGAGTAAGGGGAAAGTGAGCGAAGGCTAAAGAATGAGGAGCAGGGAGAGAATGGGAGGGGTTAGGGTTTTGAATCTTTTTCTAAGACCTATCTTGAGTGTTATCATCTAATCTCTGTGTAAACAAAGCCACAAACACATACACACATTCATGTGTATGTGTATGTATGTATGTATATATACAGTCATTTGACTGCGGCCATGCTGGAGCACCGCCTTTAGTCGAGTAAATCGACCCCAGGACTTATTCTTTGTAAGCCTAGTACTTATTCTATCGGGCTCTTTTTGCTGAACCGCTAAGTTACGGGGACGTAAACAGAGCAGCATCGGTTGTCAAGCGATGTTGGGGGGAGAAACACAGACACACAAACACACACGTACACACATGCATACATATATACGACGGGCTTCTTTCAGTTTCCGTCTATCAAATCCACTCACAAGGCTTTGGTCGGCCCGAGGCTATAGGAGAAGACACTTGCCCAAGGTGCCACGCAGTGGGACTGAACCTGGAACCATGTGGTTGGTAAGCAAGCTACTTACCATGCAGCCACTCCTATGCAAACACACATTTATATATGCCTATAAGCATATATATATATATTTCAGTATGAAACCTGGACAAATTAATGTGTGTGTGTATATTCATACGTATGTATGTATGCATGTACCTACATACAAACAGCAAAGCTACATGTTAGTGGAACATGGGCTGTAAACATGGAGGACATGTAAAGACTTGAAAGAAATGAAACGAGCATGCTCAGCTGGATATGCAATGTCACTGTGCATGTGCAACAAAGTGTAAAGGTGCTGGGAGAAGAAAACCGGTCATAAGAGGTATCAGATGTAATGTGCATGAGAGAAGACTACTGGTATGGACATCCTATATCAGGGGTTTTCAAACTTTTTGACTTATATTTCAGGCTTTACCTTAGGGACCCCCTTATAAACGCTTATGAAATTTATACATAAATATTTGCTTAAAATAACATATATTTTTTACATTTGTTTATTTAACAAATAGGTTTATTGTCAATTAAAAGATTTCGATTAAAAAACATATATAAAATCAAATTGCCCATAAAAAGTATTTTTGAAAACCCCTGTCCTATATGATTTGAACACGGAATGCAAAGAACAGACAGTGCTGATGTGTGTGTGTGTGTGTGCGCTATTCTACCAGTCAGTACTGGTCTTAGCTTTAATGACAGACTAATCTCACAAGTAAATTGCAAACCTGCATCATGCCATTATTATTGCTATTATCATCTTCATCATCTTCATCATCTTCATCATTATCATCCGCACCATCACTAACATGACAGCCATCATTAACCTTCACTAATGTTACCTGTGTTATTCACAGTATTCATAGAAACAAGACAAGAACAATAGTCACCTGTAACCAGGCACATTTTTATTTTTATCATACAAAGCAGAGTGTGTGTGTGTGTGTGTGTGTATACACTTACACACACAGACATGTCTGTACACCTGTTCTGTTTTTATTAATGCCTACTTATATAAATATATATATATAAGTTAAGCACCTGGCAAGCTCATTAGGGCATTGAAGTAATTGCTTTGTCATTTTATTCCATCTTTCTGCATTCTGAGTTCAGATCTTGTCAAGACCACTTCTTTACCTTTTGTCTTTTTCCAGCCAATAAATATAAAATCCATTCTGCGTTGCGGTTAATTTCTCTTTCTCTCTCTCTCTCTCATTGTCTGTCTGTCTGTTTGTCTTTTTCTCTTCTTCCTGGAAGAAAATCTTGGCTATGGTCAAATATGGAAAGGAATGAACTGTGTTGGGTCTAAAAATGTCTGATGACACATTGTGTGTTGGCAACAGCATCCCTACAACTTTGAGGAAGAACACATTATATATAAATATATATATAATACAAATAATAAATGAGTATATGCATATATACGTACATGTATGTCCATACATACATCTACATGTATATATCGATGCATATCTGGGTACAGGACGTTGCAAAAAAACCTGGACAAAATGATAAACAGAGTACAGAAAACACACAGGCCACTTAGAGAACATTTCCTCCATCAGCTGCCACCATTCTAAAACTAAGCATTTCGAAAAGTTAGGGCATATACATATATATATATATATAAATCCCCAGTACAGTTACTAAGGGAGGTAACTAAATGTGAAATGGAGAGGAAAAACTTGAAGAAGCCACCAGAGGGAGTAGTTATTGAGGCAAACAGCAGTATGGTCAAAATGACCATTAAAGGCATGAAGGGGAAAATAGTTGGTCATCAGGTATAATTGGTGAGTTACTGGAAATATCTGCTGGACCAGGCCTCGGACTGGTGAGCCTGCACCACCAACCGAGTAATACACAGTGGGGTATCATATTCATTAACTGGTATCTTCATTGTTTACTTGTTTCAGTCATTAGACTGCAGCCATGCTGGAGCACTCGTGAAAATCCCAGTACGTAATTGATACTTAACTTCTCGACCTCGAAAGGATGAAAGGCAAAGTTGACCTCGGCGGAATTTGAACTTTAGAACCTCAACACAGACGAAATGCCGCTAAGATTTTGCCCAGCATGTTAACGTTTCTGCCAGCTCGTCGCCTTCAGGACTCTGATATTCTCAGATAAATGGATGTGCCCAATATATTGAAGAGCAATCAGTAAGAATTCCATAGGGCAGGGGTTTTCAAACTTTTTGACATTTCAGGCTTTACCTTAAGGACCCCCTTATAAATGCTTATGAAATTTATACATAAATATTTGCTTAAAATAACATATATTTTTACATTTATTTATTTAACAACATTTAACAAATAGGTTTATTGTCAATTAAAAAACATATATAAAATCAAATTGCCCATAAAAGTTATTTGCTGTCTTGTCCTTGCGGACCCCCTGTGGTCCGCGGACCACAGTTTGAAAACCCCTGCCATAGGGTGTTGTTGATGGGATCTGTAGCTGTACATGAGGTGTAATGAAATCAAAGACAGGCTGACAGGGAATGAAGACTTTGCTTGTAAAAGAATAGTTAGCAGCCAGAGCACCAGTAAAATGAATTCTTCGCAATGCTTAGATGGCTCTCTAGAAGTAATTGATAGCTTCTGTTACCTAGGCAACCTAATCAGCAGTGAAAGGGGAGGGTGCTCTGAAAGTGGAGCAGCCAAAATTGAAAAATAAAAAAAAAAATGCAGAAAATGTTATGGTGGGGTGGGGGTGTAAGTATTTACTTTAGCTGACAAATGTTAAATATGCAAATTAGTGTATCCAGTTGCTTTAACCTGTAATATTAGTGGGTTTATATGTAATGTGTTTGTAATTAGTTAATGGTTGATGGATACTGACAAAAACAACAAAAAAGAATCGAAGCATCCAAACAACTGTTCCCTCTCTTTCTGTCCACGCACATGTTGTAAATGGTGTCAGCTAAACAATCTATAGATATGTTCTATGGATGGAATCAGATACTGTTAACACACCAGTAATTTAATGTGTGCCTGTGTCTGTCTTATATATATGTGGCATCTTGCACAAGTGTCTTCTACTATAGCCCCGGGCCGACCAAAGCCTTGTGAGTGGATTTGGTAGACGGAAACTGAAAGAAGCCCGTCGTATATGTGTGTATATATATATATATGTGTGTGTGTCTGTGTTTGTCCCCCTAGCATTGCTTGACAACCGATGCTGGTGTGTTTACGTCCCCGTCACTTAGCGGTTCGGCAAAAGAGACCAATAGAATAAGTACTAGGCTTCCAAAGAATAAGTTGCGCGGTCATTTTGCTCGACTAAAGGCGGTGCTCCAGCATGGCCGCAGTCAAATGACTGAAACAAGTAAAAGAGTAAAATAGTATATATATATATATATATATATTATACTGTGAAACTTAATTT
>NC_069007.1:18348264-18348886 GCF_001194135.2 Octopus bimaculoides
TGGGTAGATTAGATAAAAAGTTGTCTGGTTTTCCTTAGAATCAATCCAGAACATAAATATCAATATTTATACATTCGTACATATTCATGCTCACACATACACACACACACACACACACACACACACACACACATATACATATACATATATGTTTATATTTATTTATTCATTCATATGTATATATACATGCATTTGTATGTATATGTATACTTCTACACTCGTGTGTGTATATATATATATATATATGTATATATATACATATATATATTTGTATTAGCTGTTTATACTCAGTGTAGAAGTGATGTCAGAGTTCTGTGGTTTCATGTGGTGTCGCTGTTGTGACTGTTTCTGCTAGGAATTCTCCTGAAACTCTAAGATTCCAGCCACCACAGATCCGTTCTCCATCTTTGAAAGCGTTCTCCATCCTTAACATTGTTCCGCATCACTTCACTTGTTGTGAACAGGAGTTCTTCAGTGTTGTTGCTGTTGCTGTTCTCAGTGACCTTTCGTTCACTGTTTGATTTCCTGTGGGTGGGTGCATATTAGAAGCAGGAGGCAGTGTTTATATAGTTACATACATACATATATAATATAATATTATATATATATATATAATGAATAT
>NC_069007.1:18349583-18351940 GCF_001194135.2 Octopus bimaculoides
TATATATATATATATGTATATATATATATATGTATGTATATATGTATATAGATATATATATGTATGTATATATGTATTATATATATATATATATATATGTATGTATGTATGTATGTATGTATATATATATATATTCAGTGTTTAGACAGTGTAAGGAATGGACTTGACATTAGCTCCATTCTTTGAGTAGTTGTTGTGGCTAAAGAATATGTCAAATTAATTCAATGAACTCTTCCTTATTTATTCCTGACTATTCTCTGTTCTATATTGCTTTTGCTGCTGTACTGCTACTTAGAGTCACTTCCTGTTTCTTTCTCACATTCAGTAACCTATAGTTCCACCTATATGTCTGTCTCTCCGACACATTTAGCAGCCCATAATTTTCTTGTCTCTCGTTAGCCTATAGTTCTCTCCTCTCTCATTAACCTATAGTTCTGTTGTCACCCACTCACACATTTAATAGTCTACAGTTGTATTATAAAACTTGTTAATGTAATCAGTGTTATATTGTCAGACTCAGCTGCCAAATAGGTCCTCCAGGTAGACACAGTTTGTCTCTATAGGACTATCAATGTTTAACTACCCTTATAGAATATTACTGGTGGAGGCACAATGGCCCAGTGGTTAGGGCAGCAGACTCGCGGTCATAGGATCGCAGTTTCGATTCCCAGACCGGGCGTTCTGAGTGTTTATTGTGCGAAAACACCTAAAGCTCCACGAGGTTCCGGCAGGGGATGGTGGCGAACCCTGCTGTACTCTTTCCCCACAAATTTCTCTCACTCTTCCTGTTTCTGTTGTGCTTGTAATTCAAAGGGGTCAGCCACCTTTAGGTGTAATTGTTTCTGCCAACCAGATTCCACTTAAAAGAAATGACTCAAAGCAAGAACACAGGGAAAAGACTGTACAGGGATTGAACCTGGACATAGGTGATTGCAAAGTAAATTTCTTAACCACACCATCATCTGTTTGTGTGTGTGTGTCTGTGTGTTTGCTAAGAAAATATGTTACGAAAAAGCACAAACACTTTCCAATTACTGTTAATAATGATTAATATTCCTAATTATTAAAGCATTTTATCAAAACAAGAATCATAATTATGGTGTGAGATGTAAATAAAAGATAATTTGTAAGAATCTGACTGGTTTCTCCATGGAATGGTATGTTGTGATAACATCGATATGAGACATTCTGCAGCAAGGAAGCAGATGCCTGCTGTATTATATATACATACATCATATATATATATATATATATATATATATATATATATGATGTATGTATGTATATATACACACATATGTATCTGAGGTTCACAGTGACTTCAAGCTTTCCATCTTGTGAGGCTTGTTGAATCAAAATCTGAATCTGAATGAGCTGAGCACCGTCCAAGCGCGACCGTTGCCAGGGCAGCTGCCTGGCTTCCGGGCCAGTGGCACGTAAATAGCACCAGCGTGATCGTTACCAGCATTTGTTTTGGCTCTTTGTGGTCTGAGTTCAAATTCTTACAAGGTCAACTCTGCCTTTCATTCTTCCAGCGTTGATGAAAGAAAATACAAATCAAATACTGGGTCAGCTACTGGCTGGCCAAGACAAATGTAAGGAACTTGTCTGTGTGCTAGGGTCTACACCCCACAGAAATGTTTGTAGTTGAGCACCACTGCACCGATCTATGAATCTGTTCCATTATGGGGATGACAAAGAACCAAGATATATGGCACCACATTGTTGTACTCAAGAAGACCTGCCAACCACATCAGAATCGATATTCAAAAACCACCTTGGTAATGCTTATCCAAAAGGGGGCTCTTCCCCGTCTATCTTCTCCATTTTATTCCCTAATACCCCAAAAGCGCTGATGCTGGTGCCATGCAAAAGCACTGATGTTGGTATCATAAAAAGCATCAGTGCTGGTGCCACATATAGGGCACTGATGTTGGTGCCATATAAAAAAAGCACCTTGTACGCTCTGGAGCATTAGGAAGGGCATCCAGCTGTAGAAACAAAGCCAAAAACAGACAATTGATAGTGGTGCAACTCCCAGCCTTACCAGCTTCTGTCAAGCTGTCCAACCCATGCCTGCATAGAAAATGGATGTTTAATGATGGTAATGTCCCTGTATTGCATAAGGGTTGACCCTACAGTTTGAATCTCTCCAGAATATTCCGTTTTCCTCTTTTGTTAACATTGCACAAGTCTCTCCGGGTCATTGTTCTTATGGGCTGAGAAATGGTGAATCCCATCTGCTTAACAATTTACAAGATTTCTAATTCCAAAGAATTGTCAACAATGGATTCATTGTTTTAGTTGGTTGGTTGTTGAGGCAGAAAATTTTGTCTCTCTTTTTTTTTTTTTTTTTT
>NC_069007.1:18351950-18355545 GCF_001194135.2 Octopus bimaculoides
TTTTTTTTTTTTTGTTTTGTTTCTATTTTTATATTCATTATGGCTTCTGCATTATTTGTTTGTCTGACGTCATATGATTGTTCCAGGAAAAATAGATTGTGTGATGATTGTCTTAACAACATGCTGGACTGGTATCATCAACATATAATCATAAACTCTATAATCATCATCATCACCATAACCATTGTGGTAATTATATGGAAATATGTTCAAATCTTGCTCCAACAACTATGTGATATTCAACTAGTTAAAAACGAGACACTATTTTATTTGGCACCATATTCCATTTTGTCTGAATGCCGAACACATAGCACTCCTAACTCGATCGTTGAGTGCTTTAACTGGGGGGGGGGGGCAGACGACAAACTGTATACACGTTCATGGATCTGATGATAAACATTAGTCATCCCACCCTTCTGGTGGGAGGAAAATGTATTTAATATTAAAATACTAATTAGAAATAACATGTGGAGGCGCAATGGCCCAGTGGTTAGGGCAGCAGACTCGCGGTCATAGGATCGTGGTTTCGATTCCCAGACCGGGCGTTGTGAGTGTTTATTGAGCGAAAACACCTAAAGCTCCATGAGGCTCCGGCAGGGGATGGTGGCGAACCCTGCTGTACTCTTTCACCACAACTTTCTCTCACTCTTACTTCCTGTTTCTGTTGTGCCTGTAATTCAAAGGGTCAGCCTTGTCACACTCTGTGTCACGCTGAATATCCCCGAGAACTACGTTAAGGGTACGCGTGTCTGTGGAGTGCTCAGCCACTTGTACGTTAATTTCACGAGTAGGCTGTTCCGTTGATCGGATCAACTGGAACCCTCGACGCCGTAAGCGACGGAGTGGCAACCAACAACAAGAAATAACATGTAATGAGATAGACAGACAGATAGAGTTGAGTGTGGAGTTAATGATAATATTTAACACAAACTGCATCTAAACATTGACTTGAAATAAATATCAACATTTTATGGCTGCTTTCCAAGCTGTATTGAAAAGTTGTTAGTTACTGCTCTCCAAGATTAATCAGAAGTTGGTAGGACATGTCTTGTTCCAATCTTCCATTTCAGGTATATTTTGTATGACTGGACACCTGTCCAGAGAGACTGGAGTACATTTTATCACGATGCCAACACCTGAGATGTGATGGTCGTGTTCTCTCAATTCTTTCGCGGAGAACAATCCCAGAGAAACTATAAACTCTCACCCCCACCCACCCCTGTTATGTTAGCATCTTCTTGTATTATCAATGATATCCTAACTAAACTACCCTCCCACCTTTACTGTCAATGAAATAACAAACGAGAGAAAAATTTAAAGCAAAATTTCTATTTTTAAAACAAAATCTAACTTGAATAAGAATCTGACTTGTTACACATCTGTCTCTGGTTATCTCAGTACTGTTATCTTTTAATTCCAGTTGATAACAGAATTAATTCAACAGCCAAATGTCTCACATTTTACATTCCCTTCTCTTCTTACAATGTTTCCAGATTTTTCTCTGTCTTAATCCTGATGCTTCCTTTCAATCACTTATCAGGGGCCCCTTATAGCCTTGTAAACAAGACTAAAGAGTGATTGATAAAGTTCATTGTCTGTCACTATAACAGTGTTGTAGCCATCACTCTTAACTCCCAATCACTCACTTATATAAGTCACTGTTATCATCACAGTGTTGTAGCCATCCCACTTAACTCCCAACCACTCACTGGTTTACAGTACAGTGCTGGATTGAATTCCTGCCATGACAAGTGGGGCAAATCCTGGGAAAAAAGGGTTTATCACCGAGAGAACCAGGTATAAGGACCAAACCCTTTGGTTCTTTGTGATTTTGAAAGATATCAACTCTTTTACTCAGTTATGCTGGCATTTGGGGTTTTGAAAGAAAATTATTGAAAGTTGTGTAGTTTGTGTTCTTTGGATTTATGGAAGTGAAAAGAGGAAAATATTGGTTGAAAGAAGTGTTTTAGAGGGATACAGTTGAAGTAATTGATAGAAACACAGAACATCTCAACAGAAATATGGTAACAAAAAGGTTAACAAATGATTAATTTAACCCTTTTGATACCAACCCGCCTGAAACCACCTCTGGCTCTGTAGTACTAATGTCTGAATTAAAATCTTCCACTAAACCTTAGTCACAATTTATGTTCCTGACACTAGCTGAATGGTAATTAAATTATTTTGCTAAATTCTTTGTTATATTTAAAATTAATTGGAAGAAACACAGAGCATCTCAACAGACACGTGTACCCTTAACGTAGTTCTCGGGGATATTCAGCGTGACACAATGTGACAAGCCTGACCCTTTGAATTACACGCACAACAGAAACAGGAAGTAAGAGTGAGAGAAAGAGTACAGCAGGGTTCACCACCATCCCCTGCCGGAGCCTCGTGGAGCTTTAGGTGTTTTCACTCAATAAACACTCACAATGCCCAGTCTGGGAATCAAAACCGCGATCCTATGACCACGAGTCCACTGCCCTAACCACTGGGTCATTGCGCCTCCACTGTGCTGTACACACCTCCTTCAAAGACCCAATCTCTACTTGAGTCTTTGAAGATGTGAGAATCACTTCATGAGTCTCCACAGTACCCCGTTATATGACTCTCAAGATCCTGAGAGTATATTTGACATAAGAGTCATTAATTAGTCAACTCTAATAAATTCATTTTTATTCGTTATATCTAACTTTCATTTTTTTTTTTCAATTTGTTTTCAGTCAATTTGTCTAATGAACAGAAGCTATGATTTCATTCATTGTTTGATCAACTTTTAAAGGAAGGTAAATGATTTTTTTGTTTAATTGCTTTACTTAATTATTATTGTTGTTGTTGTTTTTTTTGTCTTTTAAAAGTTTGGTCCATGAGGACTTAGCCTTTTGTTACCCCACAGTTTTTGGGAATTGACTCAAATTGACATTCCTCACTAATTCCACCATCTCCAAAGACTTTATGATGAAGAAATCAAAATCTTATTAACTCAAAAAGCAAACTTAGTTACTGTTGTTGCTTGGCTCCACCAAATCATTGAACAGACCAAGGAAAGCAGACATTCCAGTTGTGACAATCCCTTCTTCTTGTATATCAGGAACTTGTTTGTCAAATATATAGTTTAAGATAGTTTGATTTGATGTAGAATTGACTGTTATTTCCTGTAACTCAAGCAACCATATAAAAGCTCCCTTGTTGAACAAGATCAGCCAACTGATGGTTCTTCATGTTGTGGAGTGGAGGGTGATATTATTTGGCAGTGATTGAGCAGACAGACCAGATGATGCTTTTGCCTTCAGATAGGTTATTCGTGTAAGAAATGGTGCTGCTTGTGGTGAATTTCAGACAGAAAAGAACAAGGGATGTGTTTTGTTAATCCGTCTGTATTTGTCCCTTTCTGTTTGAACTTGGGTGCTTGTATTGTTGCAGGAGTGGCTGTGTGGTAAGTAGCTTGCTTACCAAACACATGGTTCCGGGTTCATTCCCACTGCGTGGCACCTTGGGCAAGTGTCTTCTACTATAGCCTCGGGCCGACCAAAGCCTTCTGAGTGGATTTGGTAGACGGAAACTGAAAGAAGCCCGTCGTATATATGTATATATA
>NC_069007.1:18356063-18360740 GCF_001194135.2 Octopus bimaculoides
ATAATTATAGAATAACACACACCAAGTTCCTCAACGAAGACTTCTCAAACAACTAAAAGATAACAACATTAATAAAGATTTCTATCGTGTGTAATCCTTTCAAGATAAAGGTGAATCCAGTGATGGAAGAGTTTCCGAGTATGCGTGTTAATGACGTTTGAAGACTTGTCTAAAACGTGCGCGTGTCTGTGTCTGTGTGTGTCTGACGGGGCTGTAGAACGCCTTCAGTCATTAGTCTACTGAATAAAGCATGATCTGGAGATAAGCAACAACAATTAGTTTGTAGTGAAACCTCTCTCTCGGCCATTCAATCACAAATGATAACGAAGCTGCTAACATTTAGCTTTCGGCTACCTTGGCCCTTTCTGTCCTACATCCTGATTGGTTCTTATTTTTGCGCGGCAATTGTCCCCATGTTCTGCTTGCTAAGGGGGCATTACATCCAATCGTGGCTTTGGGATAAAAGTCACGTGATAGAGAGTTTTAATGGGCTTCCACTCACGAATAACAGTCAGAACTAACTAGCGAGAATATACTATACCAGGTAACAGGTTCGACGCTCAACACACATAGTGTGACACCACAGCTCTGCTACTTGGCCACAACTTCCTGCATATGAACATTCTATCTCCTTGTGTAACTTTAATACGAACTGGTTTTTCTCTATCTCAGTGTTTTGAGATTTTTTACAGTCTATGTTACAGACACTCTTTCTATGTTCTGTGTTACTCTCATCACACACACATTTGTACACTCACATATTGTACACACACTATTGTTTATACGACTGTCCGTCACTTCACATTGTTGTATACCTTCTCTTGTATCAAAATGCCTGATTTATCTACTGTGTTAATTTTATATGTCGCATGCACGCACACACAGACAAACAGTTTCACTTTGTTAATAAATTTATTCTTGTTATATATCTAACGGTTGAGTTTGACCTAGGTTCTTTACTGGCACTTGGCTCGTATCTCTAACGACGAGCCTTCCAACTTATATATCTTGTTTTGTGTTCGACCGTGCGACATGGTAAAAAGGAGCCTTTAACGTCTACGTCGCCATCTCATTTGGTTCGTTCGGTCGAAGGATTACAAATTCTTGTTTTAGTGATCAGAAGCAGATGAAAAGACAAATTCAGTTGTGGAAGCGATTTGAAAGGAGAAAAGTAAAAAGGATGTGGTAACTACCGCAAGGTACCCGTTTTACCAAATAATGTTACAGAAACAATAGATCCTTTCAGGAATTTAACTCACTAGGTTTTTTTTGTTCAAATTTAATTGGTTTTATCTCTAAAACGACTTCGTTATTTTAACGCCAAGGGAGGTAATTCCCGATAACTGAAAATTATCTCCCTTGTCACTCTTTTGAAAATGACCTTTTTCAATTTGTTCTTTTCCCGTCGATTTCAGATTGTTTTATCAACCAAAGATTTGTATATATATATATATATGTGTGTGTGTGTGTCTAAAGAGAGAGAGAGAGATTTGTCATCGCTTCTTGTAACCTGACATAAATCTAAGACAGCATTTTTCACTTGATTAATCTCGTTAATACTCTTCAATAATTTACAAACTTGTGTTCAATGAAGTAGCTAAGCCCGACGACTTCCAAGTTTGTAGGCATCTATGTAGTTTAGAGGTGAATAACCGATGACATTCAGCATCCAAATATATTCCACAAGGAAAGACATTGTTTTGGCCAGAGGTAGTCTGGTTTGTCCTGGTGAAAGCCATTTGAGGTTAAATTAACAATCTTTATTGACAGCACTTGCAATTCAAGCCAAGATGAGCGGTCGAAGAATCTTCCATATGGTCTCAGCATGAAATAACAGTCAAATATCTCTACTATTTTAAAGAAGAACAAAATACATTGTGTTCAGTAGTCCTAGATACACTATGCAGGTGCAAAACTGGCTGTTATCAGAATATTGGGGTTAACTACATCTTTGAGTGTTTTGGGGGTTAATAAGATACCAGTCAGATACTGGTGTCGATTTTGCTCTTTTCTGTATTCTGCTTGAATCAGTTACATTGCAATATGAAGTTTTTAGTGAGGGTGTGTGTGTGTGTGGCAGGGGGGGTACTCAGAAATGGAGTTGGGTTGAGCAAGGGGCTAGCAAATCCCTTTTCTTATATAAATCGATATTTTACAGGAACAATACAAGGACAGCTTAATGTGTATTATATTCCAGAGAGGAACTAAAGTAAAAGGAAGAGATGCACAATAGCCAGAAAAGACTGGAAGGTCATAACTAGGTTGTCTTTGATCGTAGGTCTGTTCATTCAAGATCTCCTCAGGTTAAACCTCAAACACCATGGCCCACTTTTGTGCTCAGTCTTTTCTTGTCCACCACCTCACATAATGGATTATCTTCTCAACTTGCAAAATATGAAAAAACTAACTCATTCACAGATTCAAACACAATTTTTGCACAAGATGGTTTCACCAGTTACTCTAATGGTTTGCTTTTCATATCTCTTCATCAGTGTTATAAGCCAAAATTCTGTTTTATCCCATCTTTACTCTAACTCACAGTAAGTTTCACATCACTGGTCAGACTGAACAAGTTGCAATTTACAGATTAAAGTAATTTACACCTGTCTTTATACTCATTAATCGCCATTTACCTGTTTGATTACCTAAGACTGCTTCTTCTATGAAATGAATATCCTATTTTAAAATTATGTAAATTATAACATTTCATAAAAATTTCATGTTATAATTTATCTTCCAAACACCAGCTTAATGAAGGTTTTGAATTTTGTTACAAGGCTAGCAATTTCAGTGGATGGGGTAAGCCAATTAAATTGACCCCAATGTTCAACTGGTATTTATTTTATTGATCCCAAAAGAATGAAAAATAAAGTCGACCTCAACAGCATTTGAAATCAGAACCTAAAATCGGAAGAAATGCTGCTAAACATTTTTCCCCAATGCGGTTATATTTCTACCTGCTCACTGCCTTGAACACCATCTTAATAATGAATTATTTTACTAAATTCTTCACTATTTTCGAAATCAACTTCCACCTATCTTTTCTACCCACCATTCCTGGGAAAGTCATGGGTGGAGAGCCCTCAGGCACCTCCTCCATTGGGACCTATTACAAGCAATAGTCCTTACACATTCTGGCTGGATTCCCAAGTGTGACCAACAAAATCCATAGATATTATCCAACCAACTCGTTTTTGGTCTACCCCTTGATCTCCTGTCATTTGGTGCATCTTAAAGAATCTATCTTGCAATTCAAAATTAACTTAGTCTTTGAAAAGAAATATGGTATCAAAAGAGTTGATGTATTTTCTCCCTAAATCACCTGCTTTTACAATTCATAACCTTCCAAATTTTCATTCTGGACTTTGACTTAGTGTAATATGTGTTCATATACATGCCAGCCTCCAGTTCTGTAGTTCTGAGTTCCATAGATTACAGACTAAACTTTTCTTCTTCACGTCTTAATATTAACTTCATCAAAGCAATCAATTCTTCTCATCTTCAATCCCTGTTAAGTTTTATCATTCATCTTTGTTATTGTCAATATTTTCATTATTGTGATAATGAAATATTTAATTAGAAGCATTGTTTGTATGGAGTGTCAATTTACAGTGATAAACGAGCTTTAATGCTCCAACTTCATTAATTATTTGATTAACCTCTTGTCATTAATTATCTTACAATTCCATATAAAGGCGGGAGGGGATGAAAGCTTTTAGTGTAAACATCAAATAAATATGTAACAATGAAGAAATACATAATAAGAATGACATGTGACAGAGAGGGCAGGGGAGATGTGTCACAGTGGCATGTCACAGCAATGTGCCACAGCAATGTGTCACTGTGAACGGATGTTTCAACATGATGAGATATATCAGAGTAGATTCTGTCAAAGGCTCAGGTGGTTGTATTAAACCAGGAAATGGATGAAGTCTGTGCTCGATCAGGGTTGACCTGGGGTTAAATAGCCATATGGCTGTTCTTTGAGACACAACAAGAACAACAGATAAAGGTTGAAAGGCGGGGAAGAAGTCATTTTTTTTCAGAATCCTTTTAAAGAAGATGACATTCCAGCTATTTGAGCAAGAAAATGATTCAAAAAATTTTGGAAATAAAGGAGTTACTAAAACATCTTGGTCATTACTAAGCTGGTAACGGGGACCTAAATTAACATGGAATTTTAAAAGGAAATTTTAATTTAGATCATTTTATAAAGAAAGTTTGTATCATAGGTACGGGGGTGGTCTTTGTATCATAGGTAGGTGGGTATCAAAAGAAGAAAATATCTCCTTGTTTTAACATAAAAGTTTATTTTTTTCTTGGCAGTTTCTAGTAATAACCTAGTCTTCCATACACACAGACAGACACACACACATCCAACCATCCATCTATCTATCTGTCTTATTTTGATTGAGTCAACCTCTTGTTCCTCTGAGTTTCATCTACAGATACACAGGATCTTCAAGCAAGTTATGAATCAACTTGCCTGAAGATCCTGTACACCCACAGCTGAAACTCAGTGTTCCAAGAGACTGACTCATCCGAAATAAAAACATTAATCACCTCTACTACTCTTTTTTTTTGTTTCCAACAGTTAACACTAAACGTGTGTGTGTGTGTGTGTGTGTGTGTGTATAGAGAGAGGTTATGCTTAAAATTAAAGTTTAGATAATCTTC
>NC_069007.1:18361880-18369648 GCF_001194135.2 Octopus bimaculoides
ATATATATATATATATATATATATATATATATATAATTTTATATTTTTGAAATGAGGAATTTATATTCTGTATACTGTTGATATTAGTCAGATTGGTGTCCTCATCTAGGCTGTTGCTTCTGCTATGTTTGAGCTGTTGTACTCTCCAGCTTTCTTCAGTTGTCTTGTGTTGAACTTGGTCTTTGTACAACAGTTGAAATGTAGTGGAAGCAACAATGACGATGAGGACACCAGCCAAATTAATATAAACACTATACATATATATAAACGTGTGTATGTGTGTGTTTGTGACAGAGAGAGGGATAAATGTATATAATGTATATAAGCTATGTATCTCTTCTATAGCAAGACACTTGTACTTGTCCCTCTATCATCCTTAGGCTTTTCAAAACATGGCATAAAGCCCCCCTCCTCCTCCTCTCAAATATTCTCCATTTTTTTTTCCTCTCTCTCGGTAACCTCACTAGTGCTGGTGCCACACAAAGGAAGCACTTACTGCAGTGTAAAGTGGTTGGCATTAGGAAAGGCATCTGTGTGTAGAGACCATGCCAAAGCTGACCCTGTGGCTTGGCATAGGCCCTACACCTTGCCAGATCCTGTCAGACTATGCAACCCATGCCAGCATGGAGAATGAACAGTAAATGATGATGGTGGGATATCTTTTATCGTTTCTTTCAGTCATTTGGACTGTGGCCATACTGGAGCACTGCCTTGAAAGGTTTTAATTGAACGAATCAGCCCCAGAACTTATTTTTTAAGCCTGCCTCTTATTTTATCAATTTCTTTTGCTGAATCACTAAGTTGCAGAGGCTTATGCACACACACACACACACACACACACACACACACGCACGACAAGTTTCTTCTATTTTTTTTTTGTCTGCCAAATCCACTCAAGGATTTAGTCAGCCAAAGGCTACAGCAGAAGACCAAGGTCCCAGACAATGGCACTAAACTAGGAACCTTCTGGTTGAGAAGTAAACTTCTTACCACACAGCCATCCCTACACCTTTAGAAGGAGGGAGAGAGAGAGAGAGAGATGAATATCTAGACATATGCAGACCTAATATCCGTTTCATGAAAGCAGACAATTAAATGTGAAGAGAAATGAGTCTCGTTTCCTGTCTCCTCAACTGAATATTGAAATAATATCAAGTCCCATTACTGGTTGTCACTGTGGTTCTGTGACTAAAATATCAGGACAAGACATTTGTGAAAAAATAAATGGGTTACATTAACAACAATAGATTATATGCTCTTCGCCGTTGTTTTACCATCCATCCTTCCACCTGGACTATCGTCTGACCTGCTTAAAATAGCTGTCAATCTTTCATAGATCATATCCTACTCTCTTACAAGGAGAGGAAAGACAATATTAGATCATGTTATTCTATTCAGTTTTTTATTACCCACAGGGGGCTAAACACAGAGGGGACAAACAAAGACAGACAAAGGATTAAGTTGATTACATCGACGCCAGTGCGTAACTGGTACTTATTTAATCGACCCCCGAAAGGATGAAAGGCAAAGTCAACCCCGGCGGAATTTGAACTCGGATCGTAATGGCAGACAAAATACCGCTAAGCATTTCGCTTGGCGTGCTAACGTTTCTGCCAGCTCGTCGCCTTGATTCTATTCGTATTGTACTTAGGATCATGCCAGCTCTCTACCTTGGGTATGTGTGTGTGTGCGCATTTCATACAAATATTTCCAACTCCAAAGAAAGTGGGTGGAATGACAAGGAAAACTACTTGAGAAGCGCTGTTTTATCCTGTGGTCTCTGGTACAGAATCACTTGGAGAGTGTAGCAGGAGGGCAGTGAATGTTTTTGTTGAGAGTGACATTGTTAGGAGTTGAGCTGTGGATCAAAAAGCTCTTTGTTCAGCAGGAAGTTGAGACATCAACCACCTGGCCCAGCTCTCTCTCTCTCTCATACTTGTTGAGTAGTAACATCTGTCTGGTTGTTTATCTTACTTTCAATCAGTCTATATGTCTGTATCTCTCTCTCTCTTTCTCCACACATACACACTCACTTGTAATCCTGTAGGTTGATAAATAGACAAGTACAAAGCAAGGGAGAAAGACTAACACTGAAATCGGAAACGTTTGGAGCTATTCAAATATATAACAAACTCTTTTTCTCAATTTCAAATCTTATGGTGGAAAGTCTGAAAGTTTTCAGTTTCAGTAAGATGGTGGGGGACGAGTGTTGGGGTGTGACATTGACGGTGAGGATGATTGTCTAACACAGGTATCCTGAAATACCTGCGAATGTGGGTGTGTGGATGTGCACATACATACATGCACACACACACACACACACACACACACATATATAAGCAAAAATTAGCTAAGAGGAATAACTCCAATTGGCCAGTGACATTGATGTACCTGTATTTTTCTATGATGTTTGTATACATGCCCTGGGCTCTTTGAGTTTCCTTTTAGCTCCATCATCATCATCATTTGGAGGCGCAATGGCCCAGTGGTTAGGGCAGCAGACTCGTGGTCATAGGATCATGGTTTCAATTCCCAGACTGGGCGTTGTGAGTGTTTATTGAGCGAAAACACCTAAAGCACCCAAGCTAGTGGCATGTAAAACCACCCATTACACTCTTGGAGTGGTTGGCTTTAGGAAGGGCATCCAGCCATAGAAGCCATGCCAAATCAGACTGGAATCTGGTGCAGTCCCTCACCTTACCAGCCCTGGTCAAACTACCCAACCCATGCCAATATGGACAACAGATGTTAAATTATGATGATGATGTGGTTGGTAAACAAACTTCTTACCACACAACCATGCCTCTGCATATATATTATAAAATCAACTCACCTCTACCGTGTCTCTTAACAATGTTAAAGGTGATAGTTTTAAAACTTTGATGAGAACAACAAGATTAGAAGTTCTAATGGAGAGTGAATAAGATTGGTATCTGACTTCTGCATCTGAAAGCAATCTTGTGAGATCAGTTGTGATTGTGATTGGTCAGTTTTTCAGACACAGGCCAGCTGTTTGCAGTGATTTACTATTTGCTCCCTCGTTAACCAACAATTAATTACTCGCACGTTAGCTGTCAGTAGTTGTCACTTCTTCCATGTTAAGTGGCAAGGGTAAGTGTGCAGAGATGTTCAAATGTGATGTAGATATAAAGGTGTTGCCACTGACACATACAGCTATACTCATGCAAACACACACACACACACACACACACACACACGCGCACATTATGGAGTGCATGTGTGTGTGTGTGTGTGTGTATATACGTTTGTTTATATATATATATATATATATATATATAATGCGAGAGAGTTAGGGGTTGAGGATTCAACCCACTAAGGAATAGTATCTATCCAATATACTGCTGGGAGGGTACCCAATTATTGTTAAACTAGTGTTATACCAAGTGCAATAAATGGGAGCGGGTAAAACCTTCTTGTCACCAACACTCACCAGTTTCCAAGCAACATAATATTTTTACATAGCTATATGTTTTCATGGAAAATCAGAAACAATTTCCATTGCTGCTTTGAAGGTGATACTTGTTTATAACCATCACACACAGTCCAAGTTTATTGTATCTACCATATCATTTTTATTTCATTTAATATAATCTTCCATCTACAATAGGCCCAGGCATATATCTGTGGTTGAGTTCTTTTTCCAACCATGTGACCTTCATTTCAGTCCTATGGCATGGCACTTTGGGTAAGTGTCTTTTACTAAGGCCCCGGGCTGACCAAATTCTTTGTGTGGATTTGGGAGAGAAAAAATTAAAAACAAAAAAACACTTGTATGTGTGTGTGATGGTTATAAATGAACATCACCTTCAAAGCAGCAATGGAAATTGTTTCTGATTTTCCATGAAGACATATAGCTATGTAAAAATATTATGTTGCTTGGAAACTGGTGAGTGTTGGTGACTGGAAGGTCTTCTGGTTTTAGAAAAATCGACCTCAAAGGATTGTGTCTGACCCCTGCAAGTATAGGGAGGTAAACTGAAAACGATGCTGTTCCGGTTGGTTTGGTCTCTGGCCATTATCAAGTGTTGTATTCCTGCAATATTTCCAAAGTCCCAGACATCCAGGAATAAACCAGCTGATGACTGTAGATGTAATAAATATTGTAATGAGTTCTTTCATGTTTAATGATGTGATTAATTAGTCTTAATTAACAGAAATTCATCTCAGACATACCATAATTAGTTGAAGTTGTGTTTTGCATTAGTCCCATCGGCAATGTATTTACAACAACACTGTGACTAAATATAAAATAATTGAGTTACTAAATCTTCAACAGTCAATTTATTAATCTATTAGCCACTCCAAAAACTTAATTATTTTTCTAAATATGTAGATTTAACCCATATCATGTTATGGACCAACAATAGTGTCCTTATTCCATTTGTAATGACATACTTGTGTGAATCTGAATCCAGTTTGCTCTTTTGAGAATCTTGAAACCACCTAGAAACCAAAATTTAGAAACCACCAGAATCCACAGACAGATCTATAGACTATAATCAGCAAGACCACTCCATGTTTTAATATAAAGTCAAGAATCCATTCTACTATAGGCATGGGGCCTCAAATTTTTTGGGGAAGGGGATAGTTGATTACATCGACCCCAGTATTCAACTGGTACTTATTTTATCAACCCCGAAAGGATGAAAGGCAAAGTTGACCTCGGCAGTATTTGAACTCAGAACAAAGGGACAGATGTAAATGCCAGGAAGCATTTTGCCTGGTATGCTAATGATTCTGCCAGCTTGTCGCTTTAATATAAAGTCAAGAATGCCAAACAGGAACCAAGAAGTCATTGAACTTTCATGTTTTCAATTCTCATCGAGTCCACTGTTTACAGTTTTATGTTTATTCATTATTTAATTTATTCTTTTATTTGTTTGTCATTTTGACTGCGGCCATGCTGGAGCATTGCCTTTAGTTGAGCAAAACGACCCCAGGACTTATTCTTTGTAAGCCTGGTACTTATTCTTTCGGTCTCTTCTGCTGAACCGCTAAGTTACAGGGACGTCAACACATCAGTTGTCAAGCAATGTTGTGGGGGGACTGACACACAAACCCATCTCGTGGTTGTGAATGCAACCACATAACCACTAGGCAACACACACATACGTGTGTAGTTTAATTAAAGAAATTAATTGGTTATTAGAAAATTGACTGTTTATTTCATCTTGGAATGTGGCATTACTTTGGGGGGGGGGGTGTGAAAATTAATCAAATATTTTCTGATGGTGGGAAGAGCAGGATGTAGAAAAAGTTGGGAACTTCTGCTCGGTGTGGATGCTTGAACTGCTAGAAATAGCAAACAAATTTCCCTGAAATTCAATGCTACCTTTATAAAGAAAGACAGACCCATTGGATAATAATACGGAAGTGGGATAGCCATGGCTGAAATATTTTTTTACCATTGGTCAGCTCAGAACTGATCTGGGACTAAACACCATCATCAATTATGAAATGATTTTCATCTCTTATATTTCACAAGGTGTATTCCAGAACTTTCAGACTTTCAGGAGAGACATTTATTAATTTCAAAACTCTAATCTCCTTCAAAGTAGGATTCCCTGACTTCAATGCATTTGTTGTAGCACTCCAGCCACTTCGTGAAGGCCCCATGGAAGTCCTTCGAAGTGAAGGTGTCCAAGACCTTCGTCATAACTCCCATCTCCAAGACAACTGCCCCTGAGATTCTCCTTCAGCTTGGGGAACTACCAAAAGTCACAGGGACCAAGATCTGGAATGTAGGGAGGGTAAGGGACAGGTTTGATGCCCATCCCTGTCAAATGGTTGGTTTCAGGATCTTCATCACTAAGCACCTTTGGGAACAAAACTTTGCACTTGTTCAAATCTTCTTCGTGAATAATTCTGTATACAATTGTCATACCAACTTGCTCCTTGTCTTTATAAACACGTGACAGTCTTCATCCAGAAAATTGTGAATTTTCTCAACCAGCTCTGATGTGCCGCCATCCCTCTCCCTCCACACCTCTTATCATTTCTCACCTCCTCTCTACAATGCTTCAACCTCTTGTGCCAGCAAAAAACAGATGCATGGTTCATACAAATTAATCCATAAGCAGTCCGGAGCACTTTATAAGTTTTTGTAGCATTTTTGCCCAATTTAACCCACAATTTATTGCATAGTGATTTTCCAAATTGTCTTCACATCTGACTGCATCCAGCTGTGACAAGCAGTGTTTAGTAGGGGTGTGTTCAAGGTGCTTTTACAGCCATCTCCTTCAATCTAGAATAGCAAAAGTTGTTAGATCAGCTTATTAGATGTGTAGTAATGATATACTAAAATTACAATAATCTAGAACAATTATTATTGCCTCTCCCAAAAAAGTCTCAGAACTTCTGGAATGCACCTCATATTTTAAATGCTAATTTATACACACACACATCATCATCATCGTTTAACGTCCGCTTTCCATGCTAGCATGGGTTGGACGATTTGACTGAGGACTGGCGAACCAGAAGGCTGCACCAGGCTCCAATCTGATCTGGCAGAGTTTCTACAGCTGAATGCCCTTCCTAACGCCAACCACTCCGAGAGTGTAGTGGGTGCTTTTACATGCCACCGGCACGAAGGCCAGACAGGCGGTACTGGCAATGGCCACGCTCAAAATGGTGTTTTTTACGTGCCACCTGCATAGGAGCCAGACCAGCGGCACTGGCAACGACCTTGCTCAAATGATTTTCTAACATGCCACCAACACAAGTGCTGGAAGGCGACGCTGGTAACGATTACAAAATGATGCCCCAGCACGACCACAGTTTAATTACTGGACAAAACCAGTCCAACAATGAGAAGTGTCCGATTTTATTGCTGTTTCGAGGTAAATTTATTTATCAGTGAAAGACTAAATGTTGTTTTTGTTTGTTTGCCAGCTGATGGAATATTCCTGTATGGAGCTTGCTTTAGAAGGGGAGCGTCTATGCCGAGCTGGTGACTGTCAGGCTGGTGTACAATACTTTGAGGCTGCAGTCAAAGCAGGAACTGACGACTTTGCCACATTGAGTGCCATTTATAGTCAGCTTGGCAATGCTTACTTCTTCCTGCAGGAATATGGCAAAGCCTTGGAATATCATCGACATGATCTCAACCTGGCCAGGTAAGAAATTTTTGATTTAATTCTTTAATTAGCTGATCTGATCATATGTAAATGCACGTGTGTGTGTATATGTGTTTGTGTATACATATATGTGTATACATATATGTGTATACATATCATCATCATCATCATCGTTTAACGTCCGCTTTCCATGCTAGCATGGGTTGGACGATTTGACTGAGGACTGGTGAAACCGGATGGCTACACCAGGCTCCAATCTGATTTGGCAGAGTTTCTACAGCTGGATGCCCTTCCTAACACCAACCACTCCGAGAGTGTAGTGGGTGCTTTTACGTGCCACCGGCACGAAGGCCAGTCAGGCGGTACTGGCAACGGCCACGCTCAAAATGGTGTATTTTATGTGCCACCTGCACAAGAGCCAGTCCAGGAGCACTGGCAACGATCTTGCTCAAAAGTCCTTACACATGCCGCAGGCATATATCATCATCATCATCATCATCGTTTAACGTCCGCTTTCCATGCTAGCATGGGTTGGACGATTTGACTGAGGACTGGTGAAACCGGATGGCAACACCAGGCTCCAGTCTGATTTGGCAGAGTTTCTACAGCTGGATGCCCTTCCTAACGCCAACCACTCAGAGAGTGTAGTGGGTGCTTTTACGTGTCACCCG
>NC_069007.1:18373049-18375406 GCF_001194135.2 Octopus bimaculoides
GAGGGCACACTCTGACACCTCTACATCATCTCTCCTTTTCCAACTGGGGTAACCATGTATCTTCCCTACTGCAATGCACCTGTTTTTGTCTCATACTTTAGCTTGTTACTTTTTCTTTAACCCTTTAGCATTTAAACCGGCCATATCCGGCCAAAAGTATCCTGCCTGTTTTATGTTAGAACTGGCCAGATATGGTCTCTCACACCAACCCTACAATATCGTTTTAAAAATTAGCAGCTACCTCATCAAAATCTCATAGCTACAAGATAATGCATGATTAGTTCAAAACACTGGATAAAAAAGCATCAATTTTGGCAGAATAATGTGAACACTAAAGGGTTAAAAGACCAGCTTCCTAAGTTACATCCCCAAAATATCAAGGCTGCACTGGCCAAGTGCATTAGCTGCATTTCATGGTAGGTTTTAATTGCTAGTGTTTTGCCATTATCTAAAATGAATTGACTCGAATGTTAGCAACCAACACTGTGTTGTTTTGTTGTGTGTTTAACAACATCAAACTACTGGACATTGAGTTGGTCGTTAATGGTCTGTAGAGGGTAGTAAACTCTTAGCACTGAATGCTAAACTCCAATGTCTCTGTGATTATTGGAATATATTTATTACAGCATAGAAGAGACACATTAGCCATTCAAAAACACAGTCTCTTAATGTCATTTGACCCTTTTTATTACCATATTTTTATTGAAATACATTTTTTTTGTTTCGATTACTTTTTGAAAGTATTCGAGCGAGGTCGTTGCTATTCGAGCAAGGTCGTTGCCAGTGCCGCTGGACTGGCTCCCGTGCAGGTGGCACGTAAAAAACACCTTTTTGAGTGTGGCCGTTGCCAGTACTGTGTGACTGGCCCTCGTACCGGTGGCGCGTAAAAGCACCCACTACACTCTCGGAGTGGTTGGCGTTAGGAAGGGCATCCAGCTGGAGAAACTCTGCCAGATTAGACTGGAGCCTGGTGCAGCCTTCTGGCTTACCAGTCCTCAGTCAAATCATCCAACCCATGCTAGCATGGAAAGCGGACGTTAAACGACGATGATGATGAATGAAGAATCTGGTTTACGTAACTTTATTATTATTAAGCTGGTGTTTGGTTTATAAATTCAGATGAGATTTTGATGGAAGGTTTTACTTTAGGTCACTTTAACCGTTTAGCATTGAAACTGGTCATATCTGGCCCATATATTTTTTATCTGTTTTATGTTCAAACCGGCCAGATCTGACCTCTTACACCTACCCTACAATATCATTCTAAAAATGCAACAGTCACATTATTGACCTCTCAAACCTGACATAATATCTAATTAACTGAAAATATCTAATTAACTGAAAATATCTAATTAGCTGAAAATGATATGAACAAATGAGCTTTACATTTGACACAGGAATCTGCTAGAAATGACAGTAAAATCACCCCCAAATCACAACCTTCTGAAGAAACACAGTGGGTAATGAAGAATGAGAGTTGAGGGTGGGTTTGGCTGCTATTTGTTTGCAGGGCCAGCCACTGTTCTTTTTCATTAGTGCTGTTTCTGCTTCACCCCTAGGTGACCTACCCCAATGATCAAAGCCATTCCAGCTGGAGCCATTTCAGTATTCATGCAACCCTAGTTTTAACATAACCCAGTATGTCCTTTGTTTCGTAATATATATTAAGGTATTTGGTTGCTGTTTCTACTAGATTTAGTGACCACATAGAAGCTTACCAATGAAGGGCCTGAAACTTCCATTTACCCAAGCATAAACAGACATTTCTGGGTCATATAATATTGACACAGCATAGCCAAAGGATTAAGAAGTCTGCTTGGCATCCACGAGGTGCTGGGTTCAATTTTACTGCATGGTATCTCAGGCAAATGTCTTAGCACCACCGGATCAACCCAAATCTCTTCCGTGAAAACGGGAGAATGGAAACAATGTGGAATCCATTTGAATGGATTGTACCAGTAATTCAAAGCTCAATTCTATTTGTGGATTACGTTAAGAGTATCCATGTATGTGGAGTACTCAGCCACCTTCCACACTAATTCAGTGAATAGACAATAAAATATACTCATTGGTCATATTCATCACTTTCATTTCCATTTCTAATACATGGTACTCTTTTTCTTCGGTCCTCCTATAGTAATGTACTCTTTAAGGTACTTCTATATTAAGGTACTTGTATATTAACATAATCCTGTATATCTGTACTCTTGTATTAATGCAGTCCTATGTTCAAGCAGTGCTGTGAAACCATGGTGTGGACACAAATCTCCAATTACCTTTAATTATAAACATGTATGTTATGCATCCTACACACACACACACACACACACACACACACATATATATATATGTGTATA
>NC_069007.1:18375506-18375758 GCF_001194135.2 Octopus bimaculoides
GACCACAAGTCCGCTGCCCTAACCACTGGGCCATTGCGCCTCCACTGTTTCAAGCATAATAAGAGTAAAAGAAACTGACCCCTAGATTTTATATCTTTTTTTATTTTTATTTTTTATTTTTTTTATTGCCCACAAGGGGCTAAACATAGAGGGGACAAACAAGGACAGACAAAGGGATTAAGTCGATTACATCGACCCCAGTGCGCAACTGGTACTTAATTTATTCTACCCCGAAAGGATGAAAGGCAAAGT
>NC_069007.1:18378915-18379809 GCF_001194135.2 Octopus bimaculoides
TTTTCTTGTAATAAAAATTAATTATATAAAAAAACGAAATCATAAGCAGAATGAAACAAACATTTTCCTCAGAAGTTTTTTTTAATGGAAAAACCCTTCCAAAAATTTAGTTTCATTCTATTTAACTTTCTTTATATAATTAATGACTTTTATGAAGATATATATGTATGTCTGTATGAATGTGAAGGTGCATGGTCCAGTGATTAGAGTATTTGGCTCACAATTGCAAGGTCATGAGTTCAATTCCTAATAATGCATTGTGTCCTTGGGCAAGACACTTTATTCCACATTGCTCCAGTCCACTCAGCTGGCAAAAAATGAGTAGTACCTGTAATTCAAAGGGGCCAGCCTTGTCACTTTCTATGTCATGCTGAATCTCCCTGAGAACTACATTCAAGGTTCACACATCTGTGGAGTACTCAGCCATCTGCACATTAATTTCATATAGCAGGCTGTTCTGTTAATCAGATTAAATGAAACATTCATCATCATAACCGATGGAGTACCAGTACAGTACCTACTTACATACATATATATATTCCATTTGGAAGAAGCAAGTACAGTGAAATTAATGTTGCAGTGGATGCTCCACCCACCACAACCATATAATTCATCTCTTTCTGTCTCCTTTTCGAAATAATACAAGTTTTGTTGATGTAGAACACCACTACCTTGGATTGTGCTTCGTGTGTGTGTGTATATATATATATAATATGTATGTATGTATGTATGTAGGCGCAGGAGTGGCTGTGTGGTAAGTAGCTTGCTTACCAACCACATGGTTCCGGGTTCAGTCCCACTCCGTGGCACCTTGGGCAAGTGTCTTCTACTATAGCCTCGGGCCGACCAAATCCTTGAGTGGATTTCGTAGACGGAAACTGAAAGAAGCCCGTC
>NC_069007.1:18380334-18381233 GCF_001194135.2 Octopus bimaculoides
CTGGTTTCAAAGTTTCCATAGCACAACTGTGACTTGGCTGATGACCTGATCATTGTACTGTACGAGTGGAACTGGGTCAGAAACCAGGCCACAGTTGGGCACAGATCTTGACATTAAATATTGAAATTGGAAGTGAATTTAACAGCTTTGTGCTTTGTTAAATGGCTCTTCTCTTCCATGATGTGGTTGTTATATATAGGGAAAGTCATTCTGTTTTAATGCCTTCTTAATTAACACATTTACCAGTTCAGTTTCCACAACAAAATACACGAATTCACATTAAGAATCATGCAAACCAAATACAAGAAGGAAATATGTATATGTGTGGTGTGTATGTGTGTAATTCTTTCTATGATCCGTGGATCTTGAAGCACATGATGCTCTAAATAATACTATGTAAATATTGGGTTAATGACCTGTTGGAATAGAAAAAGTTGAAAGTTGCCCACAGGACTCAAACTCATATCTCTTGTAAATATGACAGACATTCTACCATTAGACCAAAGCAATCCTCTGAATTTCTCTGTCCATTTATGGGTTCAATAATGTGTACACACACACACATGCACATACACATATATGAGGTGTGTGTGTGTTGGCACTCCGTCGCTTACGACGTCGAGGATTCCAGTTAACCCGATCAAGGGAATAGCCTGCTTGTGAAATTAACGTGCAAGTGGCTGAGCACTCCACAGACACGTGTACCCTTAACGTAGTTCTCGGGGATATTCAGCGTGACACAGTGTGACAAGGCTGACCCTTTGAATTACAGGCACAACAGAAACAGGAAGTAAGAGTGAGAGAAAGTTGTGGTGGAAGAGTACAGCAGGGTTCGCCACCATCCCCTGCCGGAGCCTCGTGGAGCTTTGGGTGTTTTCACTCAATAAACATTCACAACG
>NC_069007.1:18385185-18385964 GCF_001194135.2 Octopus bimaculoides
CTCTCTCTCTCTCTCTCTCTCTCTCTCTCTCTCTCACACAAGGAAAGAGAAAGATAAAGATACACATTTCCTTATGGACTGAGCTGATGTTAGTGGAGGGCAAACGTTCTTCCTTCAACCAACACACCTCACATCACCATTCAACGAGAAATTTTACTCTGGATAAACGAAATATTACTGCTTTATTATTATTATTATTATCATTATTATTATCATTATTATTATTATTATTATCATTATTATTATTATCATTATTATTATCATTATTATTATCATTATTATTATCATTATTATTATTATTATCATTATTATTATTATTATCGTCGTCGTCGTCGTCGTCAGTGATTGGTGGATGGCTGCATTGGTACAGAATTGGTCAAAATCCATTGTGCTTCTCTGTTGTTGTCCCTCTCCGACGTCCCCAGCTCTGGTCTTTCTACCTTTCCTGGGGGTCCGTAGAAGAGAGAGGGAGAGAGAGTGCTATGGGTAGAAGATGGGGCTGGGAGTTTCCCCTAAAGTCTTCCCTTCCAAATTTCAAGCCTTGTATCTATCGTAGGAAATAATTGTCCTATTGTCCCCCTTTCAATTGTTGTCCAATTAGCAAACGAAAGGAATTATCATCATCAATGTTATCATCGTTATTATTATTATTATTGTCATTCTACATACACACAAATACATACATACATATATATACACATATACATACATATTTACACACACATGCAAATACATATACATACATATTTACACACACATACAAATGCATATACATACAT
>NC_069007.1:18385974-18386238 GCF_001194135.2 Octopus bimaculoides
TTACACACACATGCAAATACATATACATACATATTTACACACACATACAAATGCATATACATACATATTTACACACACATACAAATACATATATATTGTATGTGTGTTTGTATGTATTTCTAAAATTCCACCTTTCTGGTCGCTCGTTCTTCGACTCTTCATTTTTGTTATCATTGCTTCGGATGAAGAATTGGTTGGGGGGGAGGGGGTAGAGGAAGGAGGGAATAATGGAAAAAAAAAAAGAAAAAAAGGGGGGGAGGGCAA
>NC_069007.1:18386248-18389667 GCF_001194135.2 Octopus bimaculoides
TGCTTCGCCTATTCTCTTTGCTCACTTCATTCTTCTTCTTCTCCATTCTCCGGAGAATGTGCTAACACTTCCAAACCATTTTCGCTCTCTCTCTCTCGTTCTCTCCCACCCCTCCCCCATTATGGCAGTGCTGATCTGCAGTCTCGTTTCCTTCCTGATATTAATTATCAACAAGACAAACAAATTCTTTCATATTGATGTTTTGATTTTGGAAATTTATGTCAGTACCATCGCAATAACTGTTGCATCTCTCTCTCTCCTTTATTCTTCCATCTTTTATATTTTTCTGTCTTCTGATATTATTATGTCTGTCTCTCTGTCACCGATCTGTCAGTCTCTCTCTCTTTCTGTCACCTGTGTATTAGGTTGTCTCTCCTTTGACTATCTGTCTGTCTCTCTCACCTGTCTATCAGTCTCTCTCTCTCTCTCTCTCTTTTCTCAGTCTATCAGCCTGTCCCACCTCTCACATCTCCCTCTCTGTCTATCTGTAGGTCTGTCTTTTTCTATCTATATGCCTCTCTCTCTCTCTCTTTCCTGTCTACCCCTGTTTTCTGCCTCTTCAGCCCTCCACCCCACTCCTACCCTCTAACCCTAAGTACCAGTTGTAGAATCTTCTATCTTTGTTGGGAGATTGAGAATCCAGTTTTTTTTTTTTATTTTCTTTTTTATTGTGGTTCTGTTTTTCAAATTATTATTATTATTAGTAGTAGTAGTAGTAGCAGAAAAGATAATTTTTATTACTTCATATATTCACAACAGATTAGGCTGTTGGAAAAAAAAAATTATTATTATTATTATTATTATTATTATTATTATTATTAAGATAGCAAGCTGGCAGAATCATTAACATGCCAGATAAAATGCTTTGTGGCATTTTTTTTTTTTCGTTTTTCACATTCTGAGTTCAAATTCCACTGAGGCTCACTTTTACCCTTCATCCCCTTCAGGGTCACTAAAATAAAGTATCAGTTAAACATTGAGATTGATGTAATCAACTAGCCCTCTCCCACCAAATTTCAGGCCTTGTACTTATAGTAGAAAGGATTATTATTATTATTATTATTATTATTATTATTATTTTGTGTTTGACTTTTGCATTGCATTTGTACAAGTTGGTTCCGAGTATCACCCAGAGACCTCAAGAGACAAGTTAGAAGTTCATGTTGGTGTTATACCTAGGGTGTCTACCATCATCATTATTATTGTACTCTTAAAACTATTACATGTTATATTACTTAACAAGGGTGTTGTCTTGAGGTTTGGTGACAACAAGTCTACTCAAATTTGAAGAATCTTTCTTAGGATTCTTACAGAATACAGGATTGCACCTTTCTGCAGGTCAGCAATGCAATTCCCAATTTCAATCTCATTTAGTCTTTTAGATAGCATTTTAGTTGTTATGCCAACTGCACCAATTTGCACAGGAATAATTGTTGTCTTAAGTCTTCCACAATTTCTTCATTTCTCTGTCTACATCCTGATATTTCTCTTCTTTTCTGTTTTTTCTTTTTTTGGTATCTACTCTGCTATCATGTTTTTGCAAAGTCTGTGATCTTACACCATTTTTTTAATTTTGTCATCTATAATCATATCTGGTCTTCTTGCATTAATAATATCATCTGTCTTTATGGGAAATTCCCATAAGATCTTGTAATTCTTATTCTCTGTCACAATCTCTGGTTTGTGCTCATACCACAATTTTTACTACTTCGAACCCCCCACACTTACCTAACATTCCAATGCATGCTTTTACCTACAAAATGCATTTCTACTCAATTTCGTGCTTGCTTATTGCCTTCAATCAACAAATGATCAGTGCTTTCAAATCCTTTCCCACAGATTCCATATTTGCTATCTGACTGAATGTTATCAATCTTTGCCTTTATTATTATTATTATTAATATAGAAAGGATTGAGGTAACTCCTGAAGCTATAGAGTCAGAATTAAAAGAAGAGTGTATGTACACATGCTCACACACACACACCCTCACATGCATATATACACACAGACGTATGTATGTTTGTGTAAACAAACTTCCTTACACAGAGCTACATGCATGTGTGTATGTCTGTGTACAGATATGTAAGATTGTAAATATGCACACATACACGTGAGTCTGTTAAGCCAATGATGGTGCCTCTATGTGGTTGTTCAAGCTGCTGAAGTAACCACCAGATGTCCCTCACACCTTTCTTCACCGTCTTAGTAAAGGGGCCAATGAATAATTGGATCTCTGGATCCTTGCATTTAGAAAAACACAGAATAGTTTATGGATGGATTTCCTTTCAGGAGAGGACTGTTGGATCAGAACTCACCTGGGGCTGAACAACAGCTGTGGGTGGTAGACATGACCCATCATCCAATTTAACACCACCACCACCACCACCAGGCACCCTGGCTCTAAAACGCTAATGATGATGTTGATGATGATGATGATGTAACTACAGCCTGACTCCTGTCTGTTCACACTTCAATCAATAAATCTTTCTGCTGCTTTCTCACCAACATGTATACATGTGCATATTCACACATGAAGCAGGAAAATGCTCACACATTCACACGTGTGTGCGTGTGTGCTCATACATGCATGCACACACTCACACATGCATACACCCCCCCCCATCTGTTTGATGTTGGTTGTTGTTGATGGTAGGAGTTGTAATGGTGTTGATAGATTACAAGAATAAAATCACACACACACACAACACACACACATACAGACATACATACATAGACATACATACATAAGTACATATGGTCTGACTCATGCAAGCATGGAAAAGTGGACATTAAACTGATAATGGTAATGATGATGATGATAGTCACAACTCCTGTTTCACTTTACCATATTTGGTGGTGTGAAACTATTACTGAGAGAAAAGAATTCAGTTTAAATAAACTTCTTAAGAGTGAGAAAGTCCCCGGTTCCTCAGGAATTACCATCAAGATGCTTAACCCTTTGGTGTTTAAGCCGGCCATATCCGGCCCAAATATTCTACATGATTTACATTCAAACTGGCCATATCTAGCCTCTCACACCTAACCTACAATGACATTCTAAGAATAAACAATCACATCATTGAAACCTCAAAGCTATAAGATAATGCATGATTAATTAAAAACAATTTGAGTGAAAAAAATATTACATTTAACAGAGTAATCTGAACACTAAAGGGTTAAAATGTCTGGCTAAGTGGGATATGGCTTAGTCACCTGTATAGTTAATCAGATTGTCCAGGAAGGGGTCATACCCAATGACTGGTGTGGCAGCATTTAAGTTAACTGCTACAGAGGTATCGAATTGCTGGACCAAGTCATGAAAGCTGCAGAAAGGGTCACAGCTCAACTAATTAGAAAACATGTTATCCTAGATGAGATGCAGCTGGTTTTGTACCAGGTAGAAGCACTTTTAATGATA
>NC_069007.1:18389677-18390410 GCF_001194135.2 Octopus bimaculoides
CAGTACCGCCTGACTGGCCTTCGTAGGATTTTCGAGTGAGATCGTTGCCAGTGCCCCTGGACTGGCTCTTGTGCGGGTGGCACATAAAATATACCATTTTGAGCGTGGCCGTTACCAGTACCGCCTGACTGGCCTTCGTGACAGTGGCATGTAAAAGCACCCACTACACTCTAGGAGTGGTTGGCGTTAGGAAGGGCATCCAGCTGTAGAAACTCTGCCAAATCAGATTGGAGCCTGGTGTTGCCATCCGGTTTCACCAGTCCTCAGTCAAATCGTCCAACCCATGCTAGCATGGAAAGCGGACGTTAAACGATGATGATGATGATGATGATATAGATATATATATGTGGACACACATATATAGACATACATACAAGGGACAGAGATTTGCAAACAGTTTCCTTGTTTGTGCAAGGGCTGCCAATCAAAAGCCTCGCTTACCAGATGCCAGTAGGTTTCAAGGGTTATCAGGAGAAAATGTGCATCATTTTGCAGCATTCCTCTTGATAGCTTTTCAGTGTGTACCAGCCCCCCACTCACTATACTGAAAATAGTTTATCCAAGTGACTGCCTGCCCACATACATAAATACTAACAGTTAGACATACACATTTTCATATATGTGCGCACATGCAGATACGTGACGACCACGCATACACATACATAAGCCTACTGAGACATTTTATTCAAACACAGATTTACAAGTTGTTTTCATATATATATATATATATATA
>NC_069007.1:18391383-18394102 GCF_001194135.2 Octopus bimaculoides
GTGCCACCCGCACAAGAACCAATATATATATATATATATAATATATGGGTGCAGATGTAACTATGTGGTAAGAAGTTTAATTCCCAACCACATGGTTCCAGGTTCATTCTTACTGCATGGTATCTTGAGCTGCCCAAAGCCTTGTGAGTGAATTTGGTAGATGGAAACTGAAAGAAGCCTGTCATGTATATATATATGTGTCTGTGTGTGTGCCGTGTGTGACCCATGCAAGCATGGAAAAGTGGATATTAAAACACTGACGATGACGATGACGATAAACATTTAATTGCCATCCTGAGCACCCACCCCCCTCGCCCTTGCCGTTGAAGGCTATGGGATGTGCTCCAGTGTCTGTCTCTGTCTGGTGATCATATGAATGGCTCATTGTTGCAGCAGGAAAAAATAAATAAATCTCAATTCTTCCTTATAAACCACAAAAGCAGCATCAGTCTCCATCATCATCATCATCATCATTATCCCCACCAATACCTCACCACCGATTGTTGTTGTTGTTGTTGTTTTCAAATCTATTTCACTTCCCCAGACGTGTTTTCCTTGACTGACTGGCAGTTGTGCTTGAGTCAGTGCTTGATTCCATCATCCTCTGGAGACACTTTCTCCCCTCCTGGGACCTCGCCATATTAACTACGCAGCTACAAATAATGTATTGTTGTCAATCAGTGAAAGAGTATATTCTATAGATTTCTAGATGTACACACGAACGCGCGCACAAACACACACACACACACACACAGACATATATAGACACAACTCATGGTGCAGAATCATGTACTTTGTTTCTCACACACGCTTACACATTTCTATCTCTGTGTGTATGTATATACACACACACACATATACACTCTGTCTCACACTAATACACTGATGCACGCATATTTTTACTCTTTCTCTCTCCCTCACACACACACACACACACACACACACACTGGTGTTTTAATATTTAAACTAGAACTGCAATCTGAACTGAACCCATTATTAAAGGTTCTTGGAAACATCCATGGGGCAACCTTCTACGTTCTCCATACTCTTGACCTTGATTTCGTGTGTTCCTGGGGGACAGTCTTCTTGTTGGTTATATACTTTACCTCTAGCACATGTTTACATGATCCTTTCCTTTAACACACACACACACACACACACACACTTTCTCTTCCTCTCTCTTCCTCGAACACACATGTGCATGTGTGCACACACTGCACTTGCACATTTCCCTGTGTTTGATTTGAACTCTGCTCCTTTATTTCCAACATAGATCATCCGATGTCATTAACCAATTTATTGCTCATCCTTTGTTAAAATCAAAAGAGTGTAGAGAATGATGTTCGTGACCTTTGCAAGTCACACTAGCAGACCGATTTCATTAGAAAAAGTAATTTCTGTGGTGCAAGTGTGGTTGTGTGGTTAAAGAATTTGCTTCCCAACTATGTGGCTTTGGGTTCAGCCCTATTGCAAGCCTTACAAGTGGATTTGGCAGATGGAAACATGTGTATTTGTGTTGTGTTTATTATCCTCCACCATGACTTGACAACTGATGTTGGTTTGTTTTTGTCCTCTTAACATAGCTGCTCTGCAAAAGAGACTGATGGAATAGACTTAGGGTTGATTCATTCCACTAAACCCTTGAAGGTGGTGCCCCAGTGTGGCCACAGTCCATTGACTGAAACAAGGCAAAGATAAAAGATCTGTCTCTTGCTCTCTCCTTCTCTCTTTAGCAAACATCACCCCCTTTCTCTCTCTCTCTCTCTCTTTCTCAATCTCTCTCTCTCTCTCTCTCTCTCTCTCTCTCTCTCTCTCTCTCTACGAAACATCAATCTCTTTCTCTCTCTCTAGCGAACATCAGTCATTCTCTCCCTAGCAAACATCAACCACTCCCCCTCTTTCTTCCTCCCCCTCAGCAAACATCAACTACTCTACCCCACCGCCATCCTTGTCAACCCATGTCTCCACAGAATACTTCAACTAATTCTTACCAAGACTCATTCTCTTCAACTCGTTCATGTTTTTATTGAATTTTTACGCTGCCCTGCTTTTGTCTTTCAATCCATTTGATCACACACGAGTCTGGAAGTGTCAGTGGTCTGCACAAATGATGCAATGTCGTTAATTGACAGCTATAATTTGATGAAGAAAATGAGAAGAACTGCAGATGTGTGTCGATTTGATGTTGAAGTGATGTCCAAAGGCTGACGTTTTAAATCCAGTCTGCTTCTTCGCTGCTCCGTCTCAATGACCGAGACAGTTAACTTACCGCAGTGTCTCCCTGTTGTTCTGTACAGAATTAATGGTTGCAGGCAGTTTTAAGTAACCATGGAAAACTTCACACGAATCATTCTTTTATTTGTGTAATACATATTTACTTTGCTTGTCATCTTTCCAAGGTCAATAAAATAACCATCAGAGTCAATGTAATTAGGGCGGAGTCCCCAACGAGACCTCAATCTAATACTGAAGGCGTTCACAAACTTATGTATATACATTCATATATCATCATCATCGTTAAATGTCTGTTTTTCATGCTACAATGAGTTGGATGGTTTGACAAGAGCTGTCCAGCCAGGGAGCTGTCCAACCAGGGAGCTGTCCAAACAGCGAGCTGTCCAGCCAGCGAGCTGTCCAGCCAGGGAGCTGTCCAACCAGGGAGCTGTCCAGCCAGCGAGCTGTCCAGCCAGGGAGCTGTCCAACCAGGGAGCTGTCCAAA
>NC_069007.1:18394112-18397879 GCF_001194135.2 Octopus bimaculoides
AGAGCTGTCCAGCCAGGGAGCTGTCCAACCAGGGAGCTGTCCAAACAGCGAGCTGTCCAGCCAGCGAGCTGTCCAGCCAGCGAGCTGTCCAGCCAGCGAGCTGTCCAGCCAGCGAGCTGTCCAGCCAGGGAGCTGTCCAGGCTCCAGTTGTCTGTTCTGTCATCTTTTCTACACCTGGATGCCCTTCCTGACGCCAACCACTCTACAGAGTATACTGGGTGCTTTATACATGCACCGAGCTGTCAGAATCGTTACCATGCCAGGCTAGATGGTTCGCAGTATCTCGTCTATTTTTACATTCTGAGTTCAAATGCCACTAAAGTCGACGTTTCTTTTCATCTTTTTGAGGTCGATGTAAGTGACTTAACCCCTCCCCTGAAATTGCTGGCTTTGTTCCTAAATTTGAAACTTACTGTATACCTACCTACCTAAATTACACTCAGCTGTCCTCGTACATGCTCCTTGCTCCTACCCTCACGTTTAACATTCACCTACCTTGTCATGACATACTAATCAACTGTCAAATTTGATTTAATTTAATTAAAATAGAAATGATTTATTCATTAGTTTGTTTTTTTTTCTCCATTGTTTCCAATGGCAACAAAAATAACCAAATAAACAAACAAAATCAACTTTTTTTATTGATTTAAAAAAATTTTTTTTTTTTTCCAAATTACTTGAGCAATTTCTGTGTTGGAACATCAATTAACACAGAGGAAAATAGGTGAGATTTTTTTTTTTTTTTTTTTTTTTTGCATTCTGTCTTGGTATTTATTGCACTTGTAGTGCTCAGTCTGTGGTTTATGTCATGAATGCATATTGATGCCACAACTAGCATGTTGACTCTGTTAAGTGGTTGGCATTAGGAAGGGCATCCAACCATATAAAACATGCCAAAACTGACAGCATGGATTTGTGAAGTCTTCTGACTAGCCGACTCCTATCAGACTGTCCAAACCATGCCAGCATGAAAAGATGTTAAATGATGATGATGATGATGATGATGATGATGATGGATAAACGTACTTTCTACATCCAGTGAAATTTTCATACCTTCGGTCTGTGTGTTCTGTCTTTATGTACCATTTTCTCTGCTTCCGTTCAGAGTTCACAAGTGTCAAAAAGTGTGGTATCTCCTTTTTCTGCTTCCAAAATTCTTATCACATAATAAATTTTGTTTTAATTAATTTTTCTTTCACCCTCTCCCCCTCCCCTCCCCTCTCTCTCTCTCTCTCTCTCTACTCCTAATTAGCTAGGTATGTAACTTATCCGTTAGCTGTGTTCTAGTGCTAAAGGCAAAAGAACCTGGTTGAAATTGGAAGTTTAACCTGAACTCACCTGACACAACTCTATATAAAGATGATACAAGAGATACCGGCAAAATACGAGTCAGAGGAGAGATAATTATAGTCTTCTTCTTCATCATATGTGTCTATTTTGGTGTGCGTGTGTATGTTTTGGTGAGAGTGTATGTGTTTTTGTGTGTTGTGTGTGCTTGTCTGTATGTATTTGGTTCTTTATACATATCTTACTCAAACTGAATTTCATTTAATTCTAAGACTATAATTAGCAATTTCACAGAAGACTGTTCAAGATTCGATAATTTAACACTTTGAGTGCCAAGGGGCTGGTTTTGAACCAATTCTTTCTCATTTTACACAAACCACACCACATTTTCAACACATCCCACTTTCATAGCTTTTGTTGAACTTTGTTCCTTTTTGAGGAATTCCATTATTTCAGATTTTGTCTGGTTTACCAAAATTTGTCCATCCCCAACTTAGAAAGATTGTAAAAATATCTTCTAATTCTTTTAGTGTTGAAGTAGCATGGAGTGAATTTAGTTTCTGTTGATATTTAATCCTCTCAGCAGATTTATGATGAGAAAATGCGTCTTAATTGTGACCATCTTGTCTTTTCTCTATATACAGGGAACTGGAGATTGCATTATGCAACTTGTCCATTTCTAATACAGCATGGTATGAGCTGAAATAGGCTTGGCTGTTATTTCTAGCACATGGTGCAACCATAGAGAATCCCTCATTGGTTTGGAAACTTTCTGTTTGTGTGAGCAAGTTGAGAAACATATCAATTATAGATTCCAACAACAATACTAGCACCACCAACACCACACCACTATCGCTAACACAGTCACAACCACTACATCACCACTACCACCAAAAGCATCATAACCCCTAACATCACCACCAATACCACAACCATCACTACCACCACCACCATGACCACTTCTGCTATGATCACTGTTCCTACCAGCATATTTGCTATTGAAGGTGTTAGTTTATTGTCAGCAGTTGTTAGATTAACGATAATTAAATGGTAATCAATAATTTTACAATCGTAATCATAGAAATATTGTGGTTCAATCTCTGCCACTGATTTCATTTGTTCAGTCTCAAATTGTGGATTAGAAATAAATTCACACACACACACACACACACACACACACACACACACACACACACAATTTTTCTTGGGCATTGCAGTACTAATAACCTGTATAGCTACACTTCAGAATAAAGTGTTTGGTTGAGTACAGGGCATGATATGAAATAATGAAATGACAAGGGAATATGAATTATGTAAGCAACTTCATTGGCTTACAGCTGTTTCTGCAACCTTTTCAGTAGCCATGTGGGCAGTGTCTGATGATTGTGCTGGAACACCAGACATGTTATAAAACAATGTTTAGTATGTTCTCAGTACATGAAACTAATAATAGCACATAAAGACATATATTATGTTTATTAAACAATATTTATTTCTCATCAGATGGTGTACTTTTTTTGTTGATCTCACCCACATGAAACCATACACTATATTTGTATAGTATATATATTATATATATAAGATATGAAGGAAATCTTGAAGATGAAAGAATAGCTGTGAAAACAGCTTAGAAAATGAGATAAAAATACACTTATAAGATAGGAAAAAGTGGTCAGCAAGCCACTACAGAGAATCAAACTCTGCACCTCTCAGATTCCAGCTTTGTGCTCTGTACCTTTCAGCTAAACAGCTCCTGACAACAGATACCATCTTTTATAATGCTAAATAATGGCTTTTGGAATGTGAGAAAGTCTTTTTTTTGTTATAAACAAACATCGAAGCATTGAGCGAGTGAGTTGCTATTTTCATTTGAGAAATTAGAGAAATCTCACACACAAGCGAATAGCTGTGAAAACCACTTAGAAAGAAGTCAGGTAAAAATAGCCTTATAAGATGGTATCTGTTGTAAGGAGTTGTTTTGCTCAAATGTACAGAGTACTCAGCTGGAATTTGAGAGGAACAGAGTTTGATTCTCCATAGCATCTTGCTGGTCACTCTTTTCTGTCTTGTGAGAATATTTTTATCTAATCTTCTAAGCTGTTTTCACAGCTATTCTTCTGCATTCGAGATTTCATTCATTTTTAAAATATAAATACCAATTCACTCAACACTATGTTGTTTGTTTATGTGTGTGTGTAGTGCATAAACAGAGCCTGAGAGCTTGCTTTAAGATACATAGCATATTTTATAAATATGCTTGTTCAAGTATCATAACAGCATGAAACTATCAGTAGCTCTTTAATTCTTTAAATTATTTCAGCTTTAAAGCTGCGGTCATACTGGGGCACCTTGAGATATGTATATGTGTACACATATATATATATATAAATATATAGTATTAGGGAAAAGAACCAAGGTTTATGAACTCATCGATGAAAATCCACTTTCACATATAGAAAAAATTTATAATTCGATGAGTT
>NC_069007.1:18397951-18399306 GCF_001194135.2 Octopus bimaculoides
ATATTTTAAACTGTGAAACTTAATTTAATTTTGATTTTTAATAAATTGATTTTAATTGAGTTTTTACCTGTAATTTTGGATTTTATCCCTATATTATATATATATATATATATATATATATATATATAGCTGAGACCCAGTGTGTCTTGAGCCAATGAGGAAGTCTCTATGTGGTTGCCCAACAGCTAGAAATAGTAACTACCTCCCTCTCAAACTTCATGTTAAAAAGGGATGAAAATATTTTTTCATGTTTTTGTTTTAACTCGATCTCAGTAACCTGTTTTCAAAATATTCCATAGATTGGAATGTTGGGCAAAGAGTCCCACAATTACATAAAAGATGTTTATTATTGCCGTTGGATGATGTGGATTTGAAGCAGAAATCTGTTTAGTATTTTTAGGGTTGGCAGTTAATAGCAGCAGCCGCCATAGCTGTCCTTTTGCAGTCCAGCTAACAGCTAAGAGTTTACACATTGATAATAAGATGAATTTAATTCTGTGATCAAAGGGATACACTGTTCCTTCAGATCTCTGTAATTACCATTCTAAAGTGCTGCCAGTAGTTGAGTGTTTGTTGAAAGGTGAAAGGGTAGTTGGGTTGGCCTAAATTCCTGCTTGAAAGGCTGTCAGCTGACATATTAAATTCAATTAGTGTGTAGTCTCTGTAGCAGTGTTACTGTTTGTGGCACTATGGTTGATATATATCACCATGTGGCACCATGGAAAGTCAATATCCTCATGTATAGCATCAGAGAGACTGATATCTCCATGTCACACTACTGAAGACTGATGTTTCGTGTGGCTCTTTTGGAGAGTGATATTTCCATGTGGGACCAATATTTCTATGTAGTGTTATAGAAGGCTGATATCTCCATGCAACATTATGGGAGGTCAATATCTCCATGTGGAGTATCAATGGAGGCTGGTATTTCCATATCACACCATATCACACTGACCAATGCCTTCATCTGGTACCATGGGAGACCAATATCTCCATGTGAGGTTGATATATCTATGTGACACAATGAGACACTAATATCTTCATGTATAGTCACCAACTTAAACAAGGAGACTGTCCAGAAGAAGGTTCCAAAGTCGACTGTACTCTTCCACCACAACTTTCTCTCAGTCTTACTTCCTGTTTCTGTTGTGCCTGTAATTCAAAGGGTCAGCCTTGTCGCACACTGTGTCATGCTGAGTCTCCCCAACAACTACGTTAAGGGTACACGTGTCTGTGGAGTGCTCAGCCACTTGCACATTAATTTCACGAGCAGGCTGTTCCGTTGATTGGATCAACAGGTACCCTCATCATCATCATAACTGACAGAGTGCCACGATTAATAAAGTATATATATA
>NC_069007.1:18401297-18402060 GCF_001194135.2 Octopus bimaculoides
ATTTAGTAAAAAAAAAAAACGGGAAAAATAATCCAGAATCTTTGTCCGGTACCGGATCAATCCCAAAATTTTATCAGTTTGTGCCAGTCATGAGGCCAAATATTCCTGAAAGTTTCATCCGAATTCATCCAGCGGTTCTTGAGATATCTAGTCCACGGACAAACCAACAAATGCAACTGAAAACAAGCTTCTTACCCACACAGCCACGTCAAATAAATATAAAACCTAAAACTAAAATTTTACATTTTTAAAAATGTATTTTCTGATCCCCTCCCCCGCCACACACATACACACACACACACACTGTACTAATTTAGCTAATTACTCTAAACAAATTATTTTCCTAATCAATATCTATTACAGTGCTGGAAGGTAAACGTATATTTCTCAGTTTATCTGTGAGAAACCAAATAGAAAGAATTTTAGGGAGAAAAAGTCACAGGAGTCTATGAGTTCCTTATCAAGATGTGCTTTGATAATTTCAGCTACATAGGTGTAAAAAAAACTGGCCTATAGCTGGGAGCATTCATACATATTGTTAGAGTATAGATACTTGCCTTTATTATTATTATTATTATTATTATTATTGTTATTATTATTATGATTATTAAAGGCAGTGAGCTGGTAGAATCATCAGCACGCTGAACGAAATGCTTAGTTTTATATGGGCACTGGTGTTAAGGGGAGTTTTAAAGGGACATTTGGTTTGTTAGCCCTTTGAAATATCCTTTATCTTTTATATAGTTGGTGGCGGCGTCGATGG
>NC_069007.1:18402269-18403465 GCF_001194135.2 Octopus bimaculoides
GGAGGAGGAGTTGTTAAAGCATTTCGTAGAATGCCTTGTATTTATTCTGGGGTTTCTGCATCCTGAATTCATATCCTGCAAATTCAACTTAGCCTTTCATCCATTCAGGAATCAATGAAGTCCCTACCAGTCCTGTACTAAGGAGTCCTCTCTCTCTCTCTCTCTCTCTCTTTCTCTCTGTCTCTCTCTCTCTCTTTCTCTCTGTCTCTCTCTCTCTCTTTCTCTCTGTCTCTCTCTCTCTCTCTCTCTCTCTACTGTGGTCAGATTTGGAGGCGAATGAGCCCTGCTTGGTCTTAAAATACCCTCCACCCCAGAATATGCCATGCATCTTGACTGATTCAGTGTTGTTGGTGATGTTGATGGTAATGCCATCTTAGTGGAATTGGTAAACCTGGTGGTGCTTGTTTTTGGAGTCTTGGTTATCAGGGCGATGGAGGTGGTGATGGGGATAGTGTTGATGTCAGCCATGATGGTGATGACATTGCTAGCTTTGGGTGTTGACGATTGTTAGTAGTGATGACAAGGATGGTGAGAATGATGATGATGATGATTATGGTGGTGGGGACGGTGGTAATCCTAGTTGTCTAAATAATTATTTACTGCTATTAAACCGATCTGTTCTGTTTAGCGATGTCAGTTCTTTGTGGTTTATTTCACATAGACATCCAATCAAATAATTAAATGCCGTGCTGTAATTACCAACATTCATAAATATTGAATTTGATTCAAGAAGAAGGAACCTGTACAATGTACAACGAGCTAACGAGAGAACCTCCACTGCTACTTAATGACTTTCTACAGAGTCACTTAACCTCTGCAGTGTCTGAATAAAGTTGGGATGGTCATGGCTGAAATGCCTTTGATCAAAGGCCTGCATGATCAGGACCGACCAGGGGTTAAATGAGTACTAATACAACAAAGGATACATAGCGTGATATAGTCCGAGGTACTCTTTTACTCTTTTACTCGTTTCAGTCATTTGACTGCGGCCATGCTGGAGCACCGCCTTTAGTCGAGTCAATCGACCCCAGGACTTATTTTTTGGATGCCTAGTACTTATTCTATTGGCCTCTTTTGCCGAACCGCTAAGTTACGGGGACGTAAACACACCACCATCGGTTGTCAAGCGATGTTGGGGGGGACAAACACCGACACACATACACAGACATACATATATATATATATATATATATATA
>NC_069007.1:18404107-18406285 GCF_001194135.2 Octopus bimaculoides
TTTCATTATCATAAGGCATCCGGCTGGCGGAATCATTAGCATGCCAGACAAAGTGCTCAGTGGCATTTCGCCTTTCATCTTTTCAAGGAGTGGCTGTGTGGTAAGTAGCTTGCTTACCAACCACATGGTTCCGGGTTCAGTCCCACTGCGTGGCACCTTGGGCAAGTGTCTTCTATAGTCTCGGGCCGACCAAAGCCTTGTGAGTGGATTTGGTAGACAGAAAACTGAAAGAAGCCCATCGTATATGTGTATATATATGTATATATATATGTGTGTATGTGTGTTTGTATATCTCTGTTTGTCCTCACAACATTGCTTGACAACCGATGGTGGTGTGTTTACGTCCCCGTAGCTTAGCGGTTCGGCAAAAGAGACCGATAAAATAAGTACTAGGCTTCCAAGGAATAAGTCCTGGGGTCGATTTGCTCGACTAAAGGCGGTGCTCCAGCATGGCCACAGTCAAATGACTGGAGCAAGTAAAAGAGTAAAGTACCAGTTGAGTACCAAGGTCAATCTAATTGACTCACCCCAACATTGCTGGTCTTGTGCCAAATTTTGATTCTAATATTTCATCACACACAGATATACCGTATTTTAGTGTGTGTATAAGGAACCCCTAATTTTGGGGGCTTAAAATTTGGAAAAAAGGTTTTGTAAAGGATTATAATATTATCCATGTATAAGAAACTCCCATATGTTTTTAACCTAATTTTTGACAAAAAAGGGTTCCTTATATTTTAAAATAGAGTATATACAGCTTGTATGTCTACGCACATGCGTTGCTTTTAATAAACGAGAGAATACTCAATTCTGTAAGAGAATGAAATGGTTTTAGATTTGTTGATTGGTTTCTTGTTCCGGTTCAGCCAAAATATATTACTTTCTAACTCCAATCCTTTTACAGAATGTCCTGGGTGCTTTTTATATGGCACCAGCATTAGTTAAGTTGCCATGCAGTTTGCAAAACTAAGGGGCCCTTTTCACTGATTGGAACTACAAAAAGAGGGAATAGTGGCTTTATGCTCGGAATTGAAAGATGAAAGTATGAGAGACGGGACCAGAATGGGTTTCTTGCTACAAGGGTACTCACATAACAGAAAAGTGGGTGGGAGTCACTGGGGTGGAGCTGGAATGAAAGAAAAAGTATGGTGATGAGATGTTAGGGTGTACTCTGGAGTAGGGTGTATTCTGGAGTAGGGTGTACTCTGGAGTAGGGTGTACTCTGGAGTAGGGTGTATTCTGGAGTAGGGTGTACTCTGGAGTAGGGTGTATTCTGGAGTAGGGTGTACTCTGGAGTAGGGTGTACTCTGAAGGTTCAAGGCAAATAGAAGTGAGTGGAGTGGGGTGGAAGGAAAGGAGTGTGGGTGGGTAACGGTTACAAGAGTCTCTGAAGTGAGGTATGGTTAGAGATGGCAAATGAGTGATGGGATAGATATAATGAAGAACCAAGAGATAGATAGATGGATAGATAGATGGATAGGTAGGTATAGTTTTATACTTGTCAAAGACATTATAATCTGTCTCATGCTAGTGCCATGATAAAGTGCCTCCCCTAATACACTCTGTAAAAAGATTTAGTGAGAGGAATGGCCTCTTTCTGTAGGCACCAAGCTAAAATGAAACCTGATGAGTGAGACGTGGTCCTCCAGTCCATCCAGGAGAGCAGTATCTCTAAATGAGGATGAACTGCGATCTGTCTAACCCATGCCAACATGGAAAACAGACGTAAGACAAAGACGACGGCGGTGGTGGTGGTACAGACGTTCATTCAAAACACCTGTGTTCACTACACAGCTCACCTCAATTCTCCCTTCCTTCAGTACACCTGTATTAGGTGCACAATTCCCCCCCCCACACACACATGCCACTTGTATTGTGTTAGGTGCACAACACACACACTTGTATGAGGTGCACAACACGCACACACACACACACACATCCTTGTATTATGCGTGCACCCTATTTCTTAACACTTGCCAGTCTTTGATAGATATTCTTGTTATTTCTATTGTTTCTCCTACTTTAACGAGATCTTCCCTTAATTACATTGCCAATATGTCTTATTCTCCTTCGATCTAATTATCAACCACATCTATTAATCAATTGAAGCTGCTATGGTATTAATAGTGGCAGCGGCAATGCTGCTAGTGATGGCGGAGGTGCTGGTATATTGGAGGT
>NC_069007.1:18406377-18407282 GCF_001194135.2 Octopus bimaculoides
TTAAGTGAGATGATAGTGATGGTGGTGGTGGTGGTGGTGGTAATGGAAGAAGTTGTGGTGGACAGGAAACAAATTTCCTCCCTCATATATATACATATATATATATATATATATGTGTGTATATATATATATATATATATATGTCTTTTTACTTCCTATTGTTAACCATTTTACTCTTGTATTAAATGAAATTAAGGCTGGTTAATTACTACTACTACTACTACTACTCTTATTCCTGCTGCTACAACTACTACTACTACTACTACACATAGATGTCTGTGTAGGTGAGTGGTGGGGAGGTGCTATTCTGTTGCTATGACACTTCCACATAGCGTGTTTCTATGATGAAGAAATAGGTGCATAGGTGGCAGAATAATCCAGCAGGAGATTGAACCACTCTCTCTCCAGCTCTAACAGATGCTAGTAGCAGCGCCTTGATGAGGGAGTTCCCCTCTACAGACTTGCTGTGCTTGTGTTGAAGTCTGTTTGATGTCCTGTTAAAAACAAGCAGTCCAAGCACGTGTGCTCTCCTAAGTAAATCCCAGCTGCGATGGAGGGAAGATGTAGCACTTATGCCCAACTCCAAGTACCTGTTGTGTACTGGGGTCGATCTAACCAGTGGTCCCCCCCCCCCAAAAAAAAATTGGGGTCTTGTGCCTAGAGTAGAAAAGAATATTCTAAAAATAAACTGTCGCAACATCAAAATCTTGACTAATTCAAAACTATGTGAGGCTTATTGGTTGGAGCATCAAGCTCAGAATCATGGGGGAGCGTGTTCAATTCTCAGACCGGGCTGGGTGTTGTGTTCTTGAGCAAGATACTTTTTCATGTTGCTCTGGTTGAGTTGCAGCATCACTGGTGCCAAGCTGTATCAACCTTTGTCTTTCCCTTCGATATCATCGGTG
>NC_069007.1:18408838-18410202 GCF_001194135.2 Octopus bimaculoides
CCCTTAACGTAGTTCTCGGGGATATTCAGCGTGACACAGTGTGACAAGGCTGACCCTTTGAATTACAGGTACAACAGAAACAGGAAGAAAGAGTGAGAGAAAGTTGTGGTGAAAGAGTACAGCAGGGTTCGCCACCATCCCCTGCCGGAGCCTCGTGGAGCTTTAGGTGTATTCGCTCAATAAACACTCACAACGCCCGGTCTGGGAATCAAAACCGCGATCCTATGACCGCGAGTCCACTGCCCTAACCACTGGGCCATTGCGCCTCCACTTAGAACACTACAGCTTAAAGGTTTCACAATTTTATTTCTCTTCAAATCCCTCAGGAATAGATAATATATCATTTGGGGAGTTTTACCTTTGATAGACTAGTGTCCTATCCAGAAAAAGACTTACCTCTCATTCACTTCAAACTATAAAAGTTGACAGTCTATATAAGTTTTCTGTGCTGTGGCCAAATGAGGAATCTGACATTTAAAGTTTGACCTTTGAGAAAGAGAAATTTTCTTTTCAACTGAACTTCAACGTATAATTTCTGTCTACACACCACCACTGCCACCAGTTCTTTCAGATTCCATTCTTTTATGTATAAAATTGGGTGCCTCGCAGAGATCTCGTCTGCCACTTGGAAACATTATTTATTTCTTTAATTACATTATTTTGTTTGATTTTTTTATTTTTTTTATTTCTGTGATATTTCTTGTAACATTTCTATTTCAAAATATTTATTTAATCATTGAAGTCAGACTGGCATGGTAACCCTTACTCTCGACATGATGCCCCTATTCCATGTCCTGCATTCCAGAGTGCAACCCATCAGTGCTGACACAGTCGTCGTCTTTCCTTACCTTGTTCACATATCTTATATCTGCATACCACACATTACATTTCCATTAACCCTTTTGATACCAACCCGGCTGAAACTGTCTCTGGCTCTGTAGAACAAATATCTTGTTTTCATAAGTTCTGAATTAAAATCTTCCACCAAACCTTAGTCACAATTTATGTTCCTAACACTAGTTTAATGATAACTAAGTTATTTTACTAAATTCTTTGTTATATTTAAAATAATTGAAAGAAACACAGAACATCTCAACAGAAATATGGTAGCAAAAGGGTTAACAAATGATTAATTTAACCCTTTTCATACCAACTTGTCTGAAACCACCTCTGGCTCTGTAGTACAAATGTCCTGTTTTTATAAGTTCTGAATCAAAATCTTCCACCAAACCTTAGTCACAATTTATGTTCCTAACACTAGCTTAATGATAACTAAGTTATTTTACTAAATTCTTTGTTATATTTAAAATAATTGAAAGAGACACAGAGCATCTCAAAATAAATACAGTAACGAAAGGGTTAAT
>NC_069007.1:18410385-18411604 GCF_001194135.2 Octopus bimaculoides
TATAAGTTCTGAATCAAAATCTTCCACCAAACCTTAGTCACAATTTATGTTCCTAACACTAGCTTAATGATAACTAAGTTATTTTACTAAATTCTTTGTTATATTTAAAATAATTGAAAGAGACACAGAGCATCTCAAAATAAATACAGTAACGAAAGGGTTAATGGCCTCCCAGAAAACAAATCTCAAAGTAATTAGGTCGGGATAACACACACCGAGATTGTTAAGTTGCAGTCTCTTCTGTCCAATTTTTGCGGTCACTAATGGTAGATGTCACTATTTGGTCATGTATTCCCTTTATCAGATGACCTGGACTCAACAGAGGGTTCTGGTGTAACATCCATTCAGTGATTCTTCCTAAGCAGCAGTTAGTATCCATGTTTCTTCTCTATGCAACAGAGCAGATTCAAGAGTGCGCACATCCTATATTTCTACCAGTGCGCATATTTCACAATTCTCCCGCTATATGTAGTATCTAAGTTGCCAAGGATGTTATAACTGATTATTTAATTAAAAAGCATTTAAATTACTATTTAGCTGGACACTATATCCATATTCAGGAGCAAGGCATCTGGTGAGAACCAGAGGTCATTCTAGCAGAAATACATTTTAGATATAAATATTGTAAGTATACACTTTATATTAGAGAGAGAGAGAATCTATAGAAAAATGGTTAGAATTAGGATGCCTTAACTTGTGAATGTTGGATGATGACTGAAAGAATACAATCATGAATGCAAACAGCTGAAATGGGGTTCCAGGAATGTGTAGCATGCCAAGCAAAATGCTTAGCAGCATTTCACCTATCTTAATGTTCCAAGTTCAAATTCTGTTGAGGTTGACTGTGCCTTTCATCCTTTCGGCTGTTGATAAACTAAGTACCAGTTGTGTACTGGTGTCAATGTAATCGTCTTGCATCTTCCATTGAAATAGCTGACCTTGTGCCGAAATTTGAAACCAATATAAGTGGTGAGGCGGGGTGGGGAGATGATGGGGAGGTCTACTTTTCGAGTTTCTTTAATTTACTCAAAGCCTTTCTTTACATATTTATAATTCTTCCCGCTTGCCCCTCTACCCCCTCCATCTCCTCTTCCACGTGCTTTTCTTCCCCACCACCTCCTCCTCCTTTTCCTCATTCTCCTCCTCCTCTTTCAGATTTACTCCAGTAAACACCCCCTCTCCACCGTTCCTTGGTAGATTTATATTCCTCCCCCCCCCC
>NC_069007.1:18411621-18412462 GCF_001194135.2 Octopus bimaculoides
CCCCCCCCCGCGGACATCGCTGCTGTCATCGTCATCGTCGTCGTCACTCTTAAATGCCAAACCTTCCAATTACTGCAAAACATTTCGGAAATAAACATGGAAACACGCACCGTTGCTACGGCGATGACTGTACCCAATATTGAACCTTCACCTGTTTTGTTATTGAAATGTAAAATTAAATACCAATGACGATGACGGATGTTTAATGAGTGAGTCGTTATCTTCAGTTTATCATCTCTTTTACGTTGTTTTGGTTCATTAGCATTAGCAGAAGTTTTCAGTTATCTCATGTTATTGGATGTTTACCAACTGGACGGTGATAGTGGTGGTGGTGGTGGCATTAGTGAGATGATGATAGCATTGGCAGTAATAGTGGTGGTGGCGGCTATGGTTATGATGGTTGTTTGTGCTAGTGTGACGGTGGTAGTGATGATTATGATTAAACTCTTATACTTATTTCTTTATTGCCCACAAGGGGCTAAACATAGAGGGGACAAACAAGGACAGACAGAGGGATTATTTTTTTAACGCCCAGACAGGGCCCCGGGACGATGGGATCCCAGGGCCGCAATGTGCGTTCGAGGTGTCGATGTTCACTGAGTCCTGCAATTCGCATCAGTTCACGTGGATAGCCGCGCTCTTCATCGACGGACGAGCAGAGTGATCCCCCGTCCAGGGTTAAACTCTTATTCTGTCACCTGCATTGCCTCAGTCCACCTAGTTCTAAAGTAGGCACCTGTAACAAAGTACAACAACATTAACTTACAGTAATTAGCTCTCCATCTTATATAAACTACCCCTATTTTGCAGAAAAAAGTGTAGGTGGTTAGCTATATGTATA
>NC_069007.1:18413301-18414029 GCF_001194135.2 Octopus bimaculoides
TATATATATATATATATACATATATATATATATATATATAAGAGGGATGACCACTAAGTGGACATCTATTATGCTAGAAGAAGACCCCATATGGTCTGACCACTAAGAAAACATTGTTCTCAAATCCACTCACAAGGCTTTGGTCGGCCCGAGGCTATAGTAGAAGACACTTGCCCAAGGTGCCACGCAGTGGGACTGGACCCAGAACCATGTGGTTGGTAAGCAAGCTACTTACCACACAGTGCTTTGAAAGTTGAACACACTCTCACCTTCTTCTGAGAGCAAAATCATGTGAAATACTTGACATCACTGGTAAGTTCCAGTAACAAACCATGATGGTGAATATGTTAAATAAAATATGAATACCAGCCACTACGCTTTACATTACACTTTCTATCTTTCTAATTACTTAAACATGGTTTATTAATATTTCAACATGACAGCCGCTCTTTTCAATGTTTAAAAGAATAACAAAAAAACAGTTTAATCATTTTATTACACTAATTAGGTTTATAAACGAGAAGAATGACTTTTTGACAGCACAGGTTTTAATCAATTTTATTTAATAACTCTTCCTGAAGAAATTTATTTCAAAAAATCAATTAAATACTTAGTTTTTTGACCAGTTTCGTAATTTAGATTCATTTTAATTAACCTGTTTTGTTTTTTTTTGCTCTTTTTTTTTGTGATAAGAGTTTATTGTGATTTCAAGATTCTTAACACTTTAT
>NC_069007.1:18415827-18416757 GCF_001194135.2 Octopus bimaculoides
TGTAAAAAACATTTTCATTCTCCCTCTTCTTGATAATTTGCCATGCAATGAAAGCCGGTTAGAAATCTTTATTAAAATATGCTATCTATCTAGAAATCTATCTATCTATCTATCTGTCTATTCATCTGTCTATCTATCTATCTACCTATCTATCTATTTGTCTATCTATCTCTCTATCTTTCTTTATATCTATCTGTGTATCTATCTATCTATCTATATATATATATATATATATATATCTGTATGTCTACTATCTCCGACTATTTAACCATCCATCCACCAATCCACCAACCTGTCTGTCTTCGTCTCTATCCGTATCTTCCATTCTCTCCTCCACCTCCTCGTCCTCCAGAGCCTCACACCCTAAAACTCTGCCATCCTCTCTACAATCCTCCTTTCCGATATCTCGATATCTCTCTAACACGCCATCCTGTCATGCATTCTGGGACGAAACACTAGTGTTTGTCGTCTGCTAATGGACCTCGACTCCACTGGCTAATTGAAACGGGGTGGTCTGCTGGCAATGTCATTGATGTCCTTTCTACATAGCCATATTGATTGGTGGTGGTGGTGGTGGTGGTGGTGTCCTCCCTATTGATCTATTGACAAAAGGGTGGCGGTGTTGGTAAATGTCGGAGTGGGGTGAGATAGAGAAGGTTAAGCAGTCCTAAGTAATTATTCTAACAATGGTATTTTGATAGTCAAGTGGCAGCTAATACATCTTTGTGTGTGTGTGTGTGTGTGTGTATGTGTGTATGTGTGTATTTGTATGTGATATGTTATAATATGTATGTGTGTGTGTGTCGTTACTGTGAAGATCAGGAAAAATTATTGGTAGATGGTTCCTATTGTTTATTAAAGTTAATTACAAACAGAAGAAATGTTGATGGTGATGGAATTATGGAATCTTACATTCTGTGAGCAAGATGG
>NC_069007.1:18417208-18419521 GCF_001194135.2 Octopus bimaculoides
GGGATTAGGAAGTGTGATAGTGTCACTGCTGGTGTTGTCAAGACCAGTATTATAATCCCACTGTGGTCAACGTTGCCTTTCATACTTTCTGGGTCAATGAAAAAGTACCAGTTGAACCCTGGGGTCAATTAATTAACTAGCTCCTTCCCCACAAAATTTTGCTCCAGCTGGCAGTTATGAGGTGTGCTTGTAATTCAAAAGGGCCATCCTTGTCACATTCTGTGTCCTGCTGAATCTCCTTGGAAACTATGTTAAGGGTACACGTGTCTGTGGAGTGCTCAACCACTTGCAAATTAATTTCATGGGCAAGTTGTTCTGTTGATTGGATCAAGCGGAACACTCGTCATCGAAACTGACGAAGAGCTTGTGCTCCCAGCATGCAGGTTGGAGAAAGTACTTGTCTTCGGTTGTCAGGGTAACCTGGATTTGTGAGGAGTAGTTTCTTTGATTCGACCCTACATGACTCTCTCCATACCTGTCCCCTATTAAGGCATCACTTTGCATTCCTTTTGTTTTTATTTGTTTTTCTTTCTTTCTTTCTATAACTGATTGTCTGAAAAACTCACATTTTATTTTTCTTTGTACTTTGTAATCTTCTGTTATTATTATTATTATTATTATTATTATTATTATTATTATTATTATTATTATTATTATTATTATTAAGTACATGTGTTACTACACAAAAAAACATTCGAGAACCAAATGTTAACATATGAATGTTCTTATGCCTTGCATGTGATTGCCTGAAATTTCTGATCTGTGTTTTGCCCACCCCCAGACTCAACATATTCATGTTAAAAACAAGTTAAAGCAGCAGCCGGTTTTTTTTTTTTTGTTTTTTGTTTTTTTTCCTCCTCCCCACAAGACTGTTTATTTAATGTCAAAATAGAAGAATTCTGTTCAACTTTATTTCGTTTTTCCATTTCTTTCTCATTAATGATACTATCTTTATCCCTCACTAACTGAACACTTATTTTATCAGAATTGCAATCTATTTCTGATGTCGAGAAACGAAATTCCTGGAGATTATGCCAGAATCTGGTTGATTTCTGTACCATTCTAGTTTATTCTTTTTACCATTCTTTCTCTCTTTCTCTGAAGAAACATCAATAGTTTAGCTTTAAGGATAAACATTTGAAAGTTATTTTTGGAAAAAAACGTGCATAAATTACTCTTTTTTTCTTCTCTTTTTTTGTGTTTGTTTCTTTTCAAAATGAAGCTGGGGCATAAACCAGTGATGAGAGATTTTGCTTTTTATATCAGCTGATAGCTGACCTCTTAGGAATTCCTGTTCCCAAAAGCTTCAACTCCAGATCTGCTCTGCCATGGGATACTACACACATGCACACACTCATACACCCCAGCAGTAACCACTCTGCTCAGTCCCCTACTCCAGAATGTCACAAGTTCCCCCTCCCCAAAACCCCTCAAATCTCCTCCCTGCCCCAAATTTTCATGCAGATGCTAATCTGCCAGATGTTTGGATTTAACATCAACTTTATCAGTCTTGTTAGTCTCACCTGTAAAGGTCACGGACACAACCACTTCCTCCCAAATAAACCATTAAAAACATGTGTGTATGAGTGTATTTATGTATTTTATTTTTTAATTTTTTTTTTTTTTTACTTGTTTCAATCATTTGACTGCGGCCATGCTGGAACACCACCTTGAAGGATCTTAATCAAACAGATTGGCTCCATGACTTATTTTTTTAAAGCCTATTACTTAATCTATTGGTCATTTTTACTGAACCGCTAAGTTACAAGGATGTAAAAACCCCAACACTGGTTGTCAAATGGTAGTGGGGGGGGGGCAAACTCAGACACACACACACACTCACACACATACACACACACACATATACTGTAAGTGAATATGTTAACTAACTAATTAATTTGTATCCATTAGAACTCTCTGTTGTCTAACTCGTCTAACTGACTGCTCTCAAAAATTAAGTAAAATAACCAGGAAAAATAATCCAGAATCCTTGTCCGGTACCAAATCGGTCCCAAAATTTAATCACTTTGTGCCAGTTATGAGGCCAAACATCCCTGAAAGTTTCATCTGAATCAATCCAGCAGTTCTTGAGATATCTTGTTAACTATAACATTTCTTTGTTAATTATAATACTGTGTGTATTAATTTCTATGTCCTAATATGGAAACAATTTTCAATTGTGTATGCATCATATATGGAAAGTGCCTTTTAAATAAGATAATCTTAGAAAGTGTGAGGAAGGGCATTCTGATATCTAATGAAGGGTTGCATGGGTCCATAAAGATTGTAAACCCCTGCTCCAACACATTCTTG
>NC_069007.1:18419979-18425161 GCF_001194135.2 Octopus bimaculoides
CCGGACTGGCCCTCATGCCGGTGGCATGTAAAAAGCACCCACTACACTCTCGGAGTGGCTGGCGTTAGGAAGGGCATCCAGGTGTAGAAACTCTGCCAGATCAGATTGGAGTCCAGTGTAGCCATCTGGTTCACCAGTCCTCAGTCAAATCGTCCAACCCATGCTAGCATGGAAAGCAGACGTTAAATGATGATTGGTTGAGAAGCGAGCTGCTTACCACATAGCCACACCTGTGCAATAATAATGTAACTCCTGGATAGAACAAGTTCTCCCTCTCACTCTACCCTAAATGTTGGGGGTCCTGCAATGTATTAACATGGAGTTAGTATTCCTTGATTCCTGCAATTCAAGGGGCAGAGTGTCTTTTGTGGTTACTTGACCTGCTAAAAATAGCAGCCAAATTTCCTGAAACTTTACCATACTGTCTTACAATTGAACGCAGTGGTGTAGGGGGCCTAGACTCTTTGTAGACAGGATGGTCATGGCTGGAGAGTCTCTGATCATCGTTTCTAACCTGAAGGGAATCGTTATCATCATTGACACAAACATGTACAAAGCAATCATTTTCTCCAATTTCTTCATGCTTTGTTCTTTTGTGTGTGTGTGTGAGAGAGAGAGAAAGTGGAAGTGATGCGTCTGAAGCTGGGTGGAACGAAGTAGGAGGTTGTCTTGTTATTGTTGCTTGAATAAAGAAAGGTCTGCTGTTTTGTTGTTTCCAGCTGCTGGTCAAGATGAGACCTGGTCTGACCAGATTCACGGCAAAAAAATACCTGATTTGTTGTAAGTTGTGTTCGAGTTAATTTTAGTAGTAAACCGGCCAGCCATTTTGTGGAGTTTGCTGGCAGAGATTTGATGGAATATTTCCAGTTACATCTCTTTCACCAAACTTTGTGACCTTGGACCACTATGAGAAATGATGAGGGCTCATTCTGAGTTCAAATCCTGCCTAGGTCAACTCTGCCTTTCTTCTCTCTGGAGGGTCAACAAAATAAATTAGCAGTCAATTACCAGACTAACACTACCCTTCTTTTTGTCCTATACTTCTAGAACAAAATTCTTCAGGCATGGCTACACAATGGAAACCCTGACCAGCTGGAGCATTTGGTTCTGTCGACTGTGTTGAGAAGGGAAGGAGCTGTGGAGAAGCCGTTGTTTACTATAGTAACCCAATCTATCAGCTGATTGCAGTGGCTAACAGAATGTTCTGAGTTCAAATCCTACCATAGTCGATTTTTTGCTTTTCATATTTTTTCAGAATTTGATAAAATAAATAAATAGCAGTCAGACGTTATCAGTTTGATCCAATCACCTTTGCTCATTCTTCTGAACTTGTGGACCCCTGGGCCACCATCAATGTTCACACACTACCTTTCTGCCATCTCATTTATCAAACCATCCCATAATTAGGTTCTGTTTTAACCCGTTTTCTTTGTTGGTTTGATTCATTGTTCAAGTGTGAAATCTAGTGTTGAAAATATATTCCTTGATTGCTTCTGTACCCCACCCGCACCCTCTTACACACACACACACACACACACACCCCGACTCAGTCTTAGATGTTCTGTAAGAATCTCTGAACTCATGTCATCTGTTTAACATTTTCATTGTCTCTCACCCTCTCCACAGTCGTTGGTTAAAGTTGTACAAGGACCTGGTCAAGTGGCTGTAAACCACTGGACAACTCTTACAAACACATTATGTCATAACTTGCTATGATAAGCTGTGACAACAATGTGTTGAAAATGCTTAAACGTTATTCACCTATCAGTCTCTGCATCTCTCTGTCTATCTCTCTAATGTGTATTTATCTAATTACTACTCATTTGTCTATCTATCTCTACCCATCTATCTACCTCTCTATCTACCTCTCTATCTATCTATCTATCTATCTATCTATCTATCTATCTATCTATCTATCTCTTTATCTATCTATCTATCTATCTCTTTATCTATCTATCTATAATGCTTGCTCGATCTTTCTCTCTCTCTCTCTCATAGACAGTTTGTATCTAACTATTGTTTTGCCTCTATCATTTGTGTGTTTATCTTTTGTCCACTCATCCACATCTGTGTTTATCTCTCCATCCATTTATCTATCTGCCCAGTATCCACGTATGTATCTCTTCCTCTTTCTGTTTGCTTGTCTGTATATTTATTGATCTATCTACCTATTTATTTCTCCATCCATCCATCCATCCATCCATCCATCTATGTCTCTAACTATCCACATATGTATGTATCTCTTTCCCCCTTGTCTACATATAAATGTATCCATTCACCCATTCTATCAGTCTACCTGTCAGTTTGTCTATCCATTTACCCACTTCACTTTCTTTCTAGTCACAGAATTACCTGTGATGTTGGTAGAAGTGTTTGTCTCATTCATATAACTTCTTGCTAATACTCTTCCAATCCTCCAGCGATCTATCTGTCTTCATATCTATTTAACCATCCAGGTATTTGTCTCTATATTAATCATTCCATCCATCTCTGTCTGTCAGTCATTCTGTATGTCTATAAACTTAACCATTCATCTATCCATCAGTCTCTATATCCATTCATCCATCCACATTGATCTCTCTATATCTGTCTGTCTTTCTCTCCATCCATCCCTCTATACTTACCTGTCTCTCCATTTATTCATTTATCACTCACCTGCTTACCCACCACCTCCCTTATTACTGACCTCATTGAAACATGGACCGGTTCCATTTTACCATGTCACCAGTACAATAGACGATGTCACCAGGAAAACTAAAAGAGTTGTTTCTAACTTGTTGCTTCTGTTTGTTATTTATAATAATTTAAAAATTGTAAGAAAGAAGAAAGCAAAGGACCACTGATGAGGTCACAGAAGTGTGACGAAAGAACTCTGGCCGAAATAGGATTAATGTAATATAATGTAATATAAAGCTGAAGCAAATTAACACCAAATATACAGTGCGTGTGTTTTTATTGGCTAAACTGGCAATATGACCATCGCCAAGTACAACAACATCTGTTTCAACACACGATTTCACATCAAAAATCTTGCAAAACAAATATATAAACGGAATGTATTTTATAATTTATGAAAAAACTTCTCTTACTTGAAAGAATCATCTCCCTTTGGCACCCTGGTGTCACATTTCTTTACACTGCCAGTTAACCCATGAATGACAAAGATATATATCAACAAATTGAGATACTTGTTTTATAATCAAATCATTAAATTGTAATTAAATTCATCATTGTTTTTTACCTTTAGACAAAACCTTGAAATTGTTCAAGAACTGGCTGATATGGCATCGGTGGGACGAGCTTGTGGCAATCTTGGCAACACCTACTACTTGTTGGGGGATTTCAAAAAGGCCATCCACTACCATGAACGGGTAAATTAATCATCTCCCATTTTACTTGTACTCTTTTCACAACCCTCAGCAGTCCATGGGGCTGGAATTTAATTGCATTTTCCGTTGTACTCTTTCACGGATAGATTTGAACTTATGATTCAGTGATCCGATACTTTTAGTTAATATATCCCAGAAGGTGACATAAAATAAAAACTTCTATCCCAATTACACAACTGAAATAGCTAATCTGATAAAAACCCGAATCCTGCTCAAACACAAGACAGAAATCATGCAGAACAGAAATAAAATTCTGCATCCAAAAGCAAAACAAGGAAATAAGAAAAGAATATAAACTACAGAAAAACATTGATAGAGGATTCATGTTGTTTTCTTTCCAGTATATTCACACCTGTGCTGTTCTATTCTTTCACCTATGTTATGTGTCATTTCGCCTATATAAGTTACAACAGTCTTTTTATATTGTTCAATGCATCTCATGATTTATAATGTTGTTTGAGTTTTACAGTTTATTTCTGGGTTTAAACATGCAAATCAGGAGTTTACTATAAGAAATACTCTGGAAGATTATTATAAATTATTTAAGATTATTATAAATAATCTGGAAGATTATTTATGCATTTTGAGCATGTAGAAAAAGAAAAAAATTCAAATATCTGTGTCCAGGGAGAGGCTGTGTGGTAAGTAGCTTGCTCCCCAACCACATGGTTCTTGTTCCCTAATAGAAATCTGGGTACTAATAGAAATCACAAAGCTGCTGTACATGTTAGATAAACATGTGACAAACTTCTAATAGGAAATTCCTTACACTTGGCAATTGGAGAGTTAGTCATAAATATGTGGTAAATATTCATTCTAATGACAAAGTTGATTATTAATAGTTAATTAGTAACCTGGAAAATTATTGTCTTATCAAATTCCAAATTTATTTTACTTGAATTATTCGGATCTTTCTGATTTGACGGGCAACACTTTTCATTTATGTTTTATGTAGTGTTTTTGGTACCGAAACACTTTCAAACTTCGTATACTTGTATATTTTGTGTTATAGAACAGATAAAAATTTTTGTATTCGAAGTTATTTCATGTTAAAAATTGTCTTATTTTGATAATTTCAACCAATCACTGACGTCTATTCAGTTGAATACAGTTAGTGCTGTGACGGTGTATATGGTATTAATCCCTGTTAGTTCTGACATTTCCTATGAGCTAGACTGTTCGTAAACACATGTGTTGCTTATTTTTTCTTAGTCTCTGTTTTATTTTTAACTTTTGTTATTGTTTTTGCAGAGATTAGCAATTGCTAAAGAATTTGGTGATCGATCTGCTGAGCGAAGAGCTTACACTAACTTGGGTAATGCATACATCTTTCTGGGCGAATTCGAAAATGCTGCTGAACATTATCAGTAAGTGAACCCTCAAACTTCACTCCTATTTTAGTGGCTCTTAATCTAACCGTTCTTTCAACAACAATTGTATTCTCTCCTACAACACCCCGTCTTGTCCTAAAGAATTAGGACAGCCAGTAATTGCCAGTTAACTCCCTTGGATGTAGATCTTTGTGGCAAAAGAGTTGATTGCTAATATCTCTTCAGTGGTCGGAGGAATGGCTTTCTGTCGGTGGCACTGATCCCTCTGCTGTGCAATGTGTTATTTCTTTACTACCCACAAGGGGCTACACACAGAGGGGACGAACAAGGACAGACAAACGGATTAAGTCGATTATATCGACCCCAGTGCATAACTGGTACTTATTTAATCGACCCCAAAAGGATGAAAGGCAAAGTGGACCTCGGCGGAATTTGAACTCAGAATGTAGCGGAAGATGAAAT
>NC_069007.1:18425171-18427774 GCF_001194135.2 Octopus bimaculoides
ACTGGTACTTATTTAATCGACCCCAAAAGGATGAAAGGCAAAGTGGACCTCGGCGGAATTTGAACTCAGAATGTAGCGGAAGATGAAATACCGCTAAGCATTTCGCCCGGTGTGCTAACGGTTCTGCCAGCTCGCTGCCAGTGTGCACTATATATGTTCTATAGAAAGTTCAGTTGATTGAATATTGGAAATATTCAACACTAAAAATCACAAAGATTCACCATTTTTTTGGTGACAACACTAATGTATGTTGGCAGGATATAAACAGGAAGTTTTGAATTTCATAGAAGTGTTTCTCTTGTTTTTGGCCACATTCTCGCCTCTCCCCACACCTTTCCTGCTCTCTCTCTCTCTTTCTCTCTCTCTCTCTCTTTCTCTCTCTCTCTCTCTCTCTCTCTCTCTCTCTCTCTCTCTCTCTCTCTCTCTCTCTCTCTCTCTCTCTCTCTCTCTCTCTCTCTCACACACACACACACATTCCGTTACTTGCTGCTACCATCACTTCCTCCGCCACACCTCCCACTTAACGAACATACCAATTAGCTTACAATGCATTAGATTAAGCCATTGTTGTTGCTTTCAGCTTCCAACATAACTCTGTTGCCTTCTCTTTATTTTTTCCTTTTTGTTTTTGCATCTATCTCTTTCTCTCTCTCTCTTTCTCTCTATCTCTCTCTCTTTCTATCTATCTATCTCTTTCTCTATCTCTCTCACTCTCTCTCTCTCTCTCTTTCTCTCTATCTCTCTCTCTCTCTATCTATCTATCTCTCTCACTCTCTCTCTTTCTCTCTCTCTCTCTCTATCTATCTCTATCTCTCTCACTCTCTCTCTCTCTCTCTCTCTCTCTCTCTCTCTCTCTCTCTCTCTCTCTCTCTCTCTCTCTCTCTCTCTATCTATCTCTCACACACACTTTACTATTCTCAACTTCAAGTCATTGCTATTTCGTTGTCATTTTGTCACCAAAATATATCACAACCATCACCATCACCATCACCATCACCATCACCATCATCATCACCATCACTATCACCATCATCATACTGTTCCCTTGCCAGTTATTGTTGTTGTTGTTGTTGTTATTGATTCTTCTCCACAAACGAAGACAGACAGACAGATTTCACTAATGAGAGTGCTGAAGATAACGTATTATTTTGATCACATGTGCGTTAGTAGAGTGTATTGTTGTTACTATAATTAGCTCTGCCTGTGCTGATGCTGAAGACTATCTCTTTGGATTGGCTCCTGCACATTCTCCCAGGAAAATCCGTGCTTTTTTTTTTAACTACATTTCGAGCCCTTAAACTAATTTGTCTTTTTCTGCAACAGGATCTCAACAACACAGCACAGACTGTTGTTGTTGTACCCCGTGTTAGTTTTTTTGAAACCAACCTATGATCTCGGAAACATTCCAGCAACGACCATCCCGTCTTCTCCTTCCTTGTGCATAGAGAACCTGGGACCATTTTTGCTAGTAGGATGTGTGATTTGAGAAACATTTAGCTGCTGTTTCTAGCAGGTTTAGTTACAGCATAAAGGCTTCTCTGGTTTGTAATTTGGAAGTTGCTCTGTATGTGTGTGTGTGTGTTCTTTGATTCCTTTTTCTAAGTGGAGACGATAAGGGTCTCCCTCTCTCCTTCTCTCTCACATACTCCAATCCCCTTTCAACAGTGGGTAGGGGCACTCCCATCTTATCCTGTCCCACTTGGGTAAACTATTTCTTGTTACTGCGAAGAGAGCTTGTCCATGATGACGACGATGATGACAGTACTTGATTGTTTCTCTCATTAACACAAAACTATATTTCAACACCAGTGCAACAATAACAACAACACGATGTATATATTTTGCAAAATATTTACAAACTATTTCTGGTGTGTATAACCTAATTACTTTATTCATTAACAAATTAATAACCTTTTATTTTGTTTTATTTTGCTTTTGTATTCTTTTCTATATTTTTTATATTTTCTAATTTATTGTTCGCACTTCAGGTCATTAATTAACTATCTCCGTTGTTATTACATGTGTGTGTGTTTTTGTGTATATGTGTGTGTGTCCATTTTCATATTGCGTGTATAAATGTAAATGTGTTTTTGTGTACGTAGTGTGTTTGTGTCTGTGTGTATACATAACCATTGTGTATGCATGTATAGACACTTGTGCTCATTAAATATAAACGTACTTGTCTATATTGCATATTCTTGTATACACTAGTGTACTTAGCACGTGTAATATACACTTGTGTTCATTGTATACATGTATATACACTTGTGTACTGTGTGTGTGTGTTTATATACAAGACCACATGAACATAAGTCACTTGCCTCTGGCTCTATCTCTCTCTCTATATATATGTGTGTGTGTGTATATATATATATATATATACAGTCACCATGATAGATCGCTGACCACGACATTTAAAAAAAAATTTTTCTCCTTGTTTTTCTCCTTATTTCTTTCTGTTGAAGAGCGTAGCTCTAAACGTTAAAGACTTTCTCTATTCCCGAGCATTAAACTAATACATCCTTTTGTTGTTTACACCACCTGTCCTCGTCTGTTGTTTTTTTCATAGATTCTCCCATATATATATATATATATATATATAT
>NC_069007.1:18428133-18429535 GCF_001194135.2 Octopus bimaculoides
CAGAAGCCTTCGAACAGGGTTCATTTTCCACAATTCTCTTCAAACAGCGAAGCTTCCTTTCCGAGGGCCCAGGTCGGCCGGAACGAGAATCTGTTGATTCTTTACCGTGGAATTTGAATTGCACTATAATTCTATTAACAGTAGCAAGAGGAATTTGAAAATTTTCGGTAATTTTTCGCTGGCTAAAAACCTCTTTGAAAATCTGACAGTTCTGCTGAATTTTTTGTGTCGTGGCATGGTCACTCTTCACAAATGCTTAATATAATGGCACCTGGAATGAAAAAGAATAATTACATTGTAAATTCTACACCGCTGAAGACATATCAACACACTTAGATCAGAAATTTAAAAAATTAAAAATGTCTATTTCCTGCATGTCTGTGTATATACACACACACACACATATATATTTTCTCTCTCTCTCTCATACACACACATGAGGTATGGTTGACAAAACTAACGATAGAAAGTTTTCATAACTCATTTGAATAAACAAAATCGATTTCGTTTTTATTCTTAAAATTTTCAGTTTGAGTACATTTTACCTGTGAGTTTACTCACCACTCAACCATATCATTTACTTGTGTGTTCAGTAATCCGACAACGCAGCTCCGTGTTTTCGTTTCTTTTTATTTAATTCTTTGCTTTTTTTTTTATTTATTTCACAGTAAAACATTACAGATTGCAAAGCAGTTACTAGACAAAGCATTGGAGGCACAAGCATGCTACAGTCTGGGCAACACATACACATTACTGCGTGATTATGAGAAGGCCATTGAATTTCATCTACGCCACCTGGAGATTGCTCAGCAACTGGCTGACAAGGTTGGCGAAGGTCGAGCGTGCTGGAGCTTGGGCAATGCCTACACAGCTCTTGGCAATCATGAGAAAGCGCTGCAGTTTACGAGTAAACATTTGCATATCTCGAAAGAGGTAAGTTAAGAAATTTAATACATATAATGTACATACTTGTGTCTGGTTTTATATATATGTATATATATATCGTTCATCGTTTAACGTCCGCTTTCCATGCTAGCATGGGTTGGACGATTTGACTGAGGACTGGTGAAACCGGATGGCAACACCAGGCTCCAGTCTGATTTGGCAGAGTTTCTACAGCTGGATGCCCTTCCTAACGCCAACCACTCAGAGAGTGTAGTGGGTGCTTTTACGTGTCACCCGCACGAAAACGGCCACGCTCGAAATGGTGTCTTTTATGTGCCACCCGCACAAGCCAGTCCAGGGGCACTGGCAATCATAAATATATAGGGATTGACAGTAACCTGCTTCTCCAACATACTGAGAATTCAGAAATAGCAGCCAAAGAACTACTGATTCCAAAACTACAAATTTTACTCTAAATTGATAGCGATAGTTTTGATACACACAGAACAAAAAACAG
>NC_069007.1:18432392-18441137 GCF_001194135.2 Octopus bimaculoides
GTGTGCTCTTCCGATCTGAAAGAGGTAAGTTAAGAAATTTAATACATATAATGTACATACTTGTGTCTGGTTTTATATATATGTATATGTATGTTTGTGTGTCTGTGTTTGTCCCCCCACCATCATTTGACAACTGATGGTGGTATGTTTACATACCTGTAACTTAGCAGTTCGGCAAAAGAAACCGATAGAATAAGTACTAGGCATACAAAGAATAAGTCCTGGGGTCGATTAGCTCGACTAAAGGCGGTGCTCCAGCATGGCCGCAGTCAAATGACTGAAACAAGTAAAAGAGTAAAAGAGTGCTGATTCTACCAGTTTGTCATTTCTTGTAAGAATTACTAACTTTTTGGAATGGCATGAAAGCTACAACTTGCAATTTCTATTAAGTAGGAAGATTTTATGTAGTCGTTCAACCTGCTGATCATAGCAACCAAATCTCCTTTAGTTCTGGAGGGAGGTCATGGATAGACTGGTCAGGGTCAATACATTCATACAACAATGTTATCATGTCTAATTAAAACAATCAACCTCAATTATTTCTTTCTCATCTTATGGCAGATTGGTGATGAAAATGGACAAATTTCAGCACAAATGAATCTCGCAGACTTAAGGAATTTATTAGGAATTGTAGATAGTAGCAAACATTTGGCCAAAGACAACAGGTAAGTAATAGAGTTAATATTATAATATTTTCTAATTAATTATTTAATAATTAATATTTCTCTTGTAAATCTGCTTCAGATATCTTCAAACAATGTCTCTCTTGTATACCTGTAAATCACCTGTGATTGATTTTCAATCAATCACAGGTGATATACAGGTATACAAGAGAGTTTTAATGTGGGCACTCTTCCACAAGAGAATTTTAATGTGGGCACTCTTCCAATCAATCACAGGTGATTTACAGGTATACAAGAGAGTTTTTATGTGGACACTCTTACACCCAGGTGGCTTACGGTCAATCATTACATGAGGATGTCAGCTATAAAAACTTTCTATGGCACCAATTCCTATGAGTCTCCCTAGTTTTCTTGACTTTCTCATTAGTTTTGTAGAACTGCACTAAAATCCTTTTGTTCTCTCTGTCATTTCGTCTTTGTCATTTTTTTTTTCTTCCAGTAAGAAGTCTGAAAGAAATGGTCTCTCAAACAGCACTGCTGAAGATGATAAAAATAATGGTAAGATCAAAGTTTGTCTTCAAATATAAAGCTGGGGGATGGGTTGTAGAAGAAGGTCACTTCACGACAAAGCAGTTTGACCTTTGCCTCTTGACATCTGTTATTTTATCTGAATGTTATAAAAAAATGTTTTATTTTTGCTCTAAATTTTAAGAATTTGTTTGTCTTTCTCTTTTGTACATTCCAGGGCTCAAAACTTTCAGAACTCGGCGTTTTAGCATGGAGAATATGGAGCTGATGAAGTTAACACCAGACAACAAGGCCAATGCGAAGGTACGCATCGCTCTATTCACTGCCCTCATCTGTAACAACTTCAGAATCGATAGGTTCCCAGTTCAACTCTAACCTTAGATTCACTTATTCTCTTTTCTTTAGTCTCTTTCCTTGAGAGGCTCAGATTAAAATATCTCCACAGTATTTGTTCTAGCTCACTGTGCTCTGAGTTCAAATCCTGCCCAGGCTAATTTTGTATTTGATTCTTTTGGTGGGGTTCATAAAATACTAAACCAAATCAAGGGCCCATTCTTTTCTATGTCTCTTATCAGATAATGGAGAGAGATGGGGCTTTTCTAAGTTTAGATAGCCATGCTACATCATATGCCCTTATGCTGCCCTTTGGAGTGGGGGGGGGGGCAATTTGACATTTGACCCTTTAGCATTCAGATTACTTTGTCAAATGTTATGCTAATTTATTCAGATTTTTAAAAATTAATCCAGTGTTATCTTGTAGCTTTGAAATTTCAATGATGTGATTGTTTGTTTTTAGAATTACATTGCAGGGTTGGTGTGAGAGGTTGGATCTGGCCAGTTTGAACATAAAACAGTTAGAATGTTTGGGCCGCTTTAAATGCTAATGGGTTAAGTAATTCCAAAGAATTTGGGGAGCAGAAACACAAAAACGAATATCAGCAGAAACTAAACAGCCATGTGTAACCATAGTTTGTTTCCATTGTAGCAAACTTCTCAATCCGATGCAGCTGGAGGAGACCGAAGTAGTGGCGCCAGACCCAAGACTGCTAAATTCCAGAGAGCAGCTACAGTTGCTACTGAAAATGCCTGTGATGGAAACCATCTTAGTATAAGACCTGTTGCTCGACCAAAGTCTGCTGAACTAATCAGTGCTATTTCTCAAGAGAAGGTAGGTTAACACTAAACATGGTTTTTCTTTTTGTTAATTTATAATTTCCATTGTCATTTGGACAAGTATTGGGCCAGTCCTTCAAGTATTCATCATCGTCATTTAACGTCCACTTTTTCTTGCTTGCATGGGTCAGACATTGAGGCAGATTTTCTATGGTCAGATTCCTTTCTTGTTGCCAATCCTCATCTATTTCCTCACCTATTTCCAAGCAAACTAATATTTTCCTGTGGCCAGGCTCTTTCCTATGGCTCTTCACAGAAGACTGAAAACAAACAACCTTGCTTTTTTTTATCAACTGTAAAAAGTAATTCTTTTAGTTTGTAAAGAAAACATGTCTTCAGAAGCAGCAACGACAGAGATTGGGATGTGTCACAGACACAGTCACAGCCAATTGGTCAGGAAAGCATGTAGTTCCAGGTTCAGTCCTACTGTGTGGCACTTTGGGTGGGTTTTCTACTTACAAGACTTAGAAGGGGTTGGTCATTGGGTTAATCAATGCCTTATGAGTGGAACATGTACACATGTTAGAAACCTGAGGTATGTGTGTGTTCATATCTGTTCTATGTATTGGTTAGTTTTGTTTGAATTGTATTTCAATGGAAACTTATAACAAATATATGATGTGTGTGTGTGTGTGACCAGTGTATGAAGGATGTAAATGTCACTGAGAAGAAAAAAAAGAGAAGAAACAGGTGCTTTTCAAACAAAGTCCCCTGTTTATACTTGTTCTGCAACAAGTTACAGATACTCCCTTAGCATGCTGTTGCAGGAAATGCAGTGATTGGCTGATTGGAAATTTGTAAACAATGATGTCATTAATCACAAACTGTGGGAATTGTGGAAGCGGAATAAAAAGTTTGTTTCCCAACCCCTTGGCTTTGGATTCAACCCCACAGCATGGCGCCTTGGGCAAGTATTTTCTTCTATACCTTGATCAATGCCTTAGTGTGAATTCAGTAGACAGAAATTGTGTAGGAGCCCATTGTGTGTGTGTGTGTGCATGCATGCATTACTATCTCCCTGGTTTCAGGTCATGCAATAGTTGTAAATGAGTGTCACCGTCGTACAAGTGGTGTCCTTTCTTTCCAATCTTCTTCTCATTCAGCCAATCACAGTCTCTCTCTCTCTCTCATTCATCCAATCACAGTCTCTCACACTTTCTCTCTCTCTCTCTCTCTCTCTCCACACAGCCTTCTGAAGGTGGACCTGATGATGATGGATTTTTTGACTTGCTGTCCCGTACTCAGGGTCGAAGGATAGATGACCAGCGATGTTCGTTTCGAGTTCCAAAGAAGACTGGATCTACCGACTCAGACACGCCATCCTCCTCCTCTTCCTCTCACCACATGCCTAGTGTACCAGAAGTCCCTCGCAAGTCCTGTAAGTATTAATTACATTTATTTCAATACAATGTTGTGTTTACATCTCTATACAAGGATATATAGGAATACATGAGTAAATGTATAAGGTGTGTGTGTGTGTATATATATATATATATATATATATATATATATATAGGCGCAGGAGTGGCTGTGTGGTAAGTAGCTTGCTTACCAATCACATGGTTCCGGGTTCGTTCCCACTGCGTGGTACCTTGGGCAAGTGTCTTCTACCATAGCCTCGGGCCGACCAAAGCCTTGTGAGTGGATTTGGTAGACGGAAACTAAAAGAAGCCTGTCGTATATATGTATGTTTATATGTGTGTGTGTCTGTGTCTGTCCCCCCAACATCGTTTGACAACCGATGGTGGTGTGTTTACGTCCCCGTAACTTGGCGGTTCAGCGAAAGAGACCGATAAAATAAGTACTAGGCATCCAAAGAATAAGTCCTGGGGTCGATTTGCTCGACTAAAAGGCGGTGCTCCAGCATGGCCACAGTCAAATGACTGAAACAAGTAAAAGAGTAAGTGTCTTCTACTATAGCCTCGGGCCAACCAAAGCCTTGTAAGTGGATTTGGTAGACGGAAACTGAAAGAAGCCCATTGTATATATGTATATATATGTGTGTGTGTCTGTGTTTGTCCCCTCCCCCAACATCGCTTGACAACCGATGCTGGTGTGTTTACGTGATCGTTTCCCAAGGTCAGGGTTGAAAGTGTTTGCGAAGGGTTAGTGAAGGGCCTTCACTTCTAACTAAACCCAGACTGTTTACTGTGATGCCGCTGGAAAACATTGTGTAATTGTTAAATTGTTTTCCTCTTTCAGCTCCAACTCCTGGGGAAGAGTTCCTCGATATGATTGCCGGTTTACAGAGTTCACGCATGAATGACCAACGAGCAAGTCTACCACAGTTTCCAGGACTGACCTCAAGAGCAGTGATCAGACCTTATCTGGAGAAGAAGAAAGATGATACAGTTCCAGATGATAAGTTTTTTGATATGTTGATGAGATGTCAAGTAAGTTATTAATTATTCTGAGTTCAAATCTTGCTTTCACCCCTCTGGGAACACATACATACATTATATGTATATATGCTTATACACATATGCATAAATACATAGACACACATAACGTCTATACTGGGTTGACTAAAAAGGTTTTTGTCAATGCTAAACTTCAAGCACTCTAATAAGTAGCTACCTTCAGTCTGTCCCTTGCACCTGTACACTCAATTCAGTCTGTCCCTTGCACCTGTACACTCAATTCAGTCTGTCCCTTGCACCTGTACACTCAATTCAGTCTATCCCTTGCACCTGTACACTCAATTCAGTCTGTCCCTTGCACCTGTACACTCAATTCAGTCTGTCCCTTGCACCTGTACACTCAATTCAGTCTGTCCCTTGCACCTGTACACTCAATTCAGTCTGTCCCTTGCACCTGTACACTCAATTCAGTCTGTCCCTTGCACCTGTACACTCAATTCAGTCTGTCCCTTGTTTATGTGCACTCGTTAGATACTTGACATTTCAATATATTTTTGAAGTGAATTTGAGGCAAGACTGTGTTTTTGTCTGCTTAGGAACACCCTGGAAATGGACGATCAAAACAAACATAATCAACATTCACAAATACCGAAATCAAATGTGGAAAACCATCTGCATCAGTTTAATTGTTATGTTAGCAGTCTTGATGTTTAGGTTGCACATCAATTGAACGAGTCTAACTTCGCCTGGGATTTCTTATTCTCAATTTTTTTGTAGAAAGATGAAGAAAATTATCCTTTATTGAAGAGAATGGTGAGAGGAGTGCAAAATGGATTGTCTATAAGAAATGTAATGTGTAAACAATCGTTGAGAAACCATGGTAAACCAGCACAAGCAACCTGCAAAGGAGGACTTCATCTGAAGAAGGTTATGCTTTCGATTTGGTGAGATTAGAAGGGTGTTGTCTTTTATAAGATTTTTTCCCATGGATAGGACCATCAATTTGCATGTGTACTGTGACCAGTTGTACTAATTAAACACAGTAATCCACTAGAAGCATCCAGCTCTTGAGGACATTGTCTTTCATCATGACAAACCCAGACAGCACAAGTCTTTGCAGATGCAGCAGAAGTTGCTAGGATTTTAGAGGGAGGTTTTGCCATGCTCTCCATATTTGCCTGAACTTGTTCCGTCAGATTTTCACTGTTTTCATTCTCTTTAAAATTCCCTGAAAAGACGGACAATCAATTATGAAGAAGATGTGAAAACTCACCTGGAAGAGTTTCTCGCCAGTAAAAACAAGTAATTCTTTAAGCAATGAATAATGGATCTGCCTACAAGATAGCAAAAGATAATGGAACGAAATTATATCATTGATTGAATAAAATACTTTGTGTTCTTTTTTCATCTGTTTCAGTCATTTGACCGCAGCCATGCTGGAGCACCGCCTTTCATCGAGGAAACCGACCCCAGGACTTATTCTTTCTAAACCTAGTACTTATTCTATCAGTCTCTCTTGCTGAACCGCTAAGTGACGGGGACATAAACACACCAGCATCAGTTGTCAAGTGATGTTAGGGGGACAGACACACAAACATATCATATACATACATAGGACAGGCTTCTTTCGGTTTCCGTCTACCAAATCCACTCACAAGGCTTTGGTCGGCCCAAGGCTATAGTAGAAGACACTTGCCCAAGGTGCCATGCAGTGCAATTGAACCCGAAACTATATGGATTGTAAGCAAGCTACTTTATTTCATTAAATATTGGCCATTAAGGCCTTACAAAGAGGGGACAAACAAGGACAGACAAACGCAAAGTAGCTGCGGGCTGGACACGGACATTGATGAGATGAAGGTAAAGGCAATCCACAGCAACAGGAACACAGAGAAATCCTCAGAATTTTTTCCTCAAGTCTTTCGGAGGCGAGATACGCCCACAAAAAGCGACAGTTCTCTCAATTAAGTGAGACACAAAAAGTCTTTTCACAAAAAAAAAAATTCTCAGTCCGCTCTCATGGTGAGTCGAACACGCCCACCAATAACAGCGAACGAGAACACAATTTGCTCACTATAAAATGAACAACAAATACAGCCGCCGTGGCAGAAGAAATTGCCCAGAGCCAGGCTAAATTTACTGAAACAAATTAAACACAATAAATTAAACCCAGCTCAAAAAACCAATTCCACCTACCTCGGCTGGCTTCTCAATAGTTCAATTTGTCGACGGTATCAAAACGACACCCGTCCACACAGTTCTTCTCAATGGTTCAACATTGGACGTAGCTGAATCACAACCGTCCACTCCGTTCTTCGTGTCTACCGGAAGTAATTAACGCGCAAGACAGGAAGTCGAGTAAGCAAGCTACTTACCACACAGCCACTCCTGCGCCTATAATAATAATAATAATAATAATAATAATAATAAAGGAGAAGTGAAGAGCAAGTATATAGTGTGCGTGTGGTTAATTGGCAAAATAATATGACCGTCCCCAAATATAACAATAGTCTTTATAACTCCCTTGATGCTTCTGATTCAAAGTGACCAGGATATGATAATTTCTGCTGACCTAAAAAATATAATTACATTAATCAATTGACGCAGAATGGTTCTGTTTTGTTTAACTTCTTCATTACGCTCATATATGCTTTGTCTTTATGCGCATGTATTTGTAAGTCTACGCGAACATTTCCAAACGTTTTTCGATCGACCATAGAATTCCTCATGTCTTTCTGAACATTCACATTTTAGTGTGGCCATATGCAGATAATTTAAATCATCGTAACTTTTACCATACCAGGCTAAATAACAAGTCTGGCCAGCAGAATAAATCATTTTTTTTTCCTTTTCATATCTATTAGTTTGACAATATCCAATGTATTTCGTGCCAGAACTGCAAATTAGATGATTTTGGCATTGATCTGCCAACGTTTACAACTAACTGGATCCTTTCAGAGACATTTTCTGAAACGTTTTTTAAAAGTACTTTTTACAACACACATACCGGTAGTTCTGCCAATAGTAATTTAAAACGTTTCTATCGACCCCGAAAGAATGAAAAGTAAAATCAACGTCTGAAGAATTTGAACTCTGAACGTAAAGACGAACTAAATGCCTCGATGCGTTTTCTTCGGCGTGCTAATGATTTTGCCAGTTCATCGCCTTAACCAAAAATTGGATATACATGTTCTTCAACATAATGAAATTTATGTTAGAAGAGAAGCTCTCCCCTTTGAAGGTTAATTTCACCACAAGTAAAATGCATGTCCGCTATAGAGTTATACTCCTAATTTTTTTCGGCCATGTTGTGTCTTCGAAATATAACCTCCAGTATTTGTGTGTGTGTGTGTGTGTGTGTGTGTGTGTGTGTGTGTGTGAGAGAGAGAGAGAGAGGTGTTTGCGTATTCAAAAATCAAGACTGACAGCATAATGCAATTTCTGGTCGGAATCTGACAGATTCAACTTTTGCGCTTTATTTATATAGATGGTTCAAATCGTACAAGTTGATAGAGTAACTTTTCCACCCTTGTAACTGTTCTTTCTGTTTTTCTTCATTCCAGGAAAATATTGGTTGCCATGGAGAAGCAATGGGTCTTGACGGAAGAGTGGAACATGTTGTCCAACGTCCACAGAACGTTCCAGGGTTTTCCTTTTATTAATGGACATGACACAATGGACGAAAAGCAATGTACACAGAAGTTTAACCCTTTGGCAGTTAAACTGACCATATCTGACCAAAATATTCTACCTGTTCCATGTTCAAACGGAGTAGATCTGACTCCTCCCACCTACCATACAATGCCATTCTAAAAATATACAATAGGCGTAGGCGTGGCTGTATAGTAAGAAACTTGCTTCCCAACCACATGGTTCCGGGTTCAGTGCCATTGTATGGTACCTTGGGCAAGTGTCTTCTACTATAGCCTAGGGAAGATCAAAGCCTTGCAAGTGGATTTGGTAGACGGAAACTGAAAGAAGCCCGTCGTAGCGCGCATGTGTGTGTGTGTGTGTGTGTGTGTGAGAGAGAGAGAGAGAGAGAGAGAGAGAGAGAGAGAGAG
>NC_069007.1:18443050-18445296 GCF_001194135.2 Octopus bimaculoides
ATATATATATATATATACTACCCTTGAAGCTGGCCTTCGATCGGCATTCAGGCTAGCTCCCGTGGAAGGCATCTTTGACACCTTCGGGATCCATTTTCCATGTTTCGTTGTTTTTTTCATTTTATTCTGGCGATGAAAATTTGCTTCCAAACTCACTGTAGTAACTAATTCACTTCATATTTTTAGACTTGATCTTTCATTCATACTAAGTGACTGTCATAGCTATCATAATTTTTCCATCACTTCATCATTTTCGAAAAAATATTAAAATGAAATTGAGATAAAATGAATAGGATCCATTTCATCTCATTCTGCCTTCTATTACACATCTATAACCGGAACAGGAAGATTAGTTTTCCACCTCGACATAAGTTTCATAAACTACAAAATATAAGTATCCACACTACCACACCTGAAACGTACCTGTTATAACACTTTATCTCGATTTGAAGGTACGTGAAGGTATTTAGAATGCCCAAACTTATGCAAATGAGAAGTCCAACGTAGGTCATATATCAGCATGTGTCTATATAAAAAATTTCAGAATGAGGTAAAATTGCACTACTGGGTACTGCACACATTCTACGCAAAACACTTTCAATACAGTAAACATAAGAGCACCACAGCAAACCACAGCACATACCCAAGGCGCACAGAGCTGCGCTCGGTAGTGAAGTGAAAGCACGTTATAAAAATAAAACTACTGAATAATAATAATAATAATAATAATAATAATAATAATAATAATAATAATAATAATAATAAAAAGTAACAACAAAAGAATGAGACCTCGATATTAGATAAATAGAGGATTATTTACATATGTTATAATTTATATATATATATAAGTAGCTAGATAGAGGGATGGTTAGAAAGATATACACGCATACATATAATTCAGGGAAAGAATAAGACTGTTGTATAAAACGTAAATACTTCGCAAAGCCAGTCATCCTCGGCACCACCACCACCATGACTCCGCGAAAGAAAAAAAAAATAATTTAAAACATTAATACATGAATAAAAGAAATTTACTTCCTAGCTTAAAAAAATTTTTCTCACACACAACAGGTTTCAACAAAGGACGAAAGGAAATCCAGAATTAACATTTGAAAAGTCGTTTAAACGGGTTTTATTTCATTCATACGTTCATTCATGAATTCGTTCGTTTGATTTCATTCATTGCTTCAAGTCTGGTGGACGACAGCTTTCCTTTAAAACACGCACCTGCCCGCCGATGTTCTGTCTTCTTATTCTTTAACTTTTCACACGAGTTCTTTGATATGTTTTGTGTTTAACGCTTACGTCTTTTCTTTCGCAGGTATGTTTCGTTTTCTTTTTCTTTTTTTTTTTTCCTTCATTTCTGGATCAACGCTGTACCCAGTTGTTGCTCTGTTAGTCGCCATGGCTTTAATCTCGTTCACTCATAAAGGGGTATTCTAATACGAATATAAAATAATCATGCAAACAAACAACAAATTAAACAACAGAAGTTGTTTTTTTAATTAGACACCTGTTCGTTAATATTTCATTCGGTAACACAAGGCGTGGGTTCATAGCAATGGTCCTTTAAATTCATTTAAAATGCTGTTGCTACTGCTTCTACTGCTACTGCTGTTGCTGCTTCTACTGCTGCTGCTGCTGCTTCTATTGTTGTTGTTATTTAGCTCCATATTTTAAAAACTTGCCTGCACGGTTCACGCTTTGAATAGCCACTAATATTATTAATTCTATCAATAATATACTTGTGTATACACACACACACACACACACACACACACACACACACATATATATAAATTCTTTTTCAGAATGAGATAAAAAACCAAGGCTGTGAAGATTTTAGAACATTTATAAATAGGTCTTACAGCTGTTTCCAGGACATTTATTATATCCCTTCATCGGAGACGGTGTGAGAAAATGGTTAAGCAATAGTTAATTTAGATAAGATACGAAATAGAGAGTGAAGTGGATGAATGAAAATAGATGTGAGATATGCAGAGATATTGCAATTGTAGATCCATTATTTAGGCAGAATGGTATACATATAAGATTCCAATACCTTGTGAGTAAATTTCAATAGTATCTAAAATTGGTCATTGTAAATACTATTGGAAGTTACTCACAAGATAAGACTAGTACTTATTCTATCGGTCTCTTTTGTCAAGCGATGTTGGGAGGACAAACACAGACACACCAACATATACACACACATAAATATACATACATACATATATATATATATA
>NC_069007.1:18445396-18445600 GCF_001194135.2 Octopus bimaculoides
TACGTTCGTTCGATCGATCGTTCGTTCGTTCGTACGTAAGTACGTATGTTGTTTCCTCCCATCGTACGTTCGTTCGTACGTAGGTACGTAATTACGTTCGATTGATCGTTCGTTCTTCCGTACGATCGTTCGTTCGTTCGATCGTTTGTACGTACGTCCGTTCGTTAGTTCGTTCTTTCGTTCGATTGATCATTGGTACGTACG
>NC_069007.1:18445610-18446773 GCF_001194135.2 Octopus bimaculoides
CGTTCGTACGTAGGTACGTAATTACGTTCGATTGATCGTTCGTTCTTCCGTACGATCGTTCGTTCGTTCGATCGTTTGTACGTACGTCCGTTCGTTAGTTCGTTCTTTCGTTCGATTGATCATTGGTACGTACGTTCGTTCGTTCGTACGTTCGTTCGTAAGTAGGTACGTTCATTTGTTTGTTCGTTCTTTCGTTTGTTCGATCGTTTGTACGTACGTACGTTCGTTCGTTCGATCACTCGTACGTACGTTCATTCGTACGTAAGTACGTACGTTCCTTCCTTCGATCATTCGTTTGTTCGTACGTACGTTCGTTCATCCATTCTTTCGTTCGTACGTACGTAATTAAGTTCGTTTGATCTTGCGGTCATTCGTTTGCTCGTTTCTACGTACGTACGTGCGTATGTTCGTTCGTTAGTTCGTTCTTTCATTAGATCGTTCTTTCGTTCGTTTAGTTCGATCATTCGTACGTACTTTCGTTCGTTTCTCCCATCGTTCGTTCGTACGTACGTAATTACGTTCGATCGATCGTTCGTTCGTTGGTACGTACGTTCGTTCATTCGTAAGTACGTACGTTCATTTGTTAGTTCGTTCTTTCGTTCGTTCTATCACTCGTACGTACGTTCATTCGTACGTAAGTACGTACGTTCCTTCCTTCGATCATTCGTTTCTTCGTACGTACGTTCGTTCATCCATTCTTTCGTTCGTACGTACGTAATTAAGTTCGTTTGATGTTGCGGTCATTCGTTCGCTCGTTCCTACGTACGTACGTGCGTATGTTCGTTCTTTCATTAGATCGTTCGTTAGTTCGTTCGTACGTTCGTTCGTTCCTTCCACCGTTCGTACGATCGTTCGTTCGTACTTACGTACGTTCGTTCATTCGTACATACGTACGTAATTACGTTCGTTCGATCGATCGTTCGTTCGTTCGTACTTACGTAACTTCGTTCGTTCGTACATACGTACATACCTACGTAAGTACGTACGTTCGTTCTTTTGTTCGTTTATTCGTTCGTAAGTACGTACGTTCATTCCTTCGTTCGTTTGTTCGATCGTTTGAACGTTCGTTCGTTAATACGTACGTTCGTTCGTACGTAAGTACGTATGTTCTTTCCTTCCATCGTTCGTTCGTTCGTACGTAGGTACGTAATTACGTTCGATCA
>NC_069007.1:18446816-18451453 GCF_001194135.2 Octopus bimaculoides
TTTCGTTCGTTCTATCACTCGTACGTACGTTCATTCGTACGTAAGTACGTACGTTCCTTCCTTCGATCATTCGTTTCTTCGTACGTACGTTCGTTCATCCATTCTTTCGTTCGTACGTACGTAATTAAGTTCGTTTGATGTTGCGGTCATTCGTTCGCTCGTTCCTACGTACGTACGTGCGTATGTTCGTTCTTTCATTAGATCGTTCGTTAGTTCGTTCGTACGTTCGTTCGTTCCTTCCACCGTTCGTACGATCGTTCGTTCGTACTTACGTACGTTCGTTCATTCGTACATACGTACGTAATTACGTTCGTTCGATCGATCGTTCGTTCGTTCGTACTTACGTAACTTCGTTCGTTCGTACATACGTACATACCTACGTAAGTACGTACGTTCGTTCTTTTGTTCGTTTATTCGTTCGTAAGTACGTACGTTCATTCCTTCGTTCGTTTGTTCGATCGTTTGAACGTTCGTTCGTTAATACGTACGTTCGTTCGTACGTAAGTACGTATGTTCTTTCCTTCCATCGTTCGTTCGTTCGTACGTAGGTACGTAATTACGTTCGATCAATCGCTCGTTCGTCCATTCGTTTGTTCATTCGTACGTACGTAATTACATTCTTTCGTACTTACGTACGATCGTTCGTTCGTACGTAAGTACGTTCGTTCGTTCGTTAGTTCGTTCGTTTGATCGTTTGTACGTACGTACGTTCGCTCGTACGTAAGTACGTACGTTCCTTCCTTCGATCGCTCGTTCGTTCGTACTTACGTACGTTCGTTCATTCGTACGTACGTACGTAATTAAGTTCGTTTGATCATGCGTTCATTCGTTCCTACGTACGTACTTGCGCATGTTCGTTCGTTAGTTCGTTCTTCCATTAGATCGTTCGTTTGTACGTACGTAAGTTCGTTCGTCCATTTGTTCGTTCATTCGTACATACGTACATAATTCCGTTCGTTCGATCGATCGTTCGTTCGTTCGTACTTACGTAACTTCGTTCGTAGTTACGTACGTACATACCTACGTAAGTACGTACGTTCGCTCTTTTGTTCGTAAGTACGTACGTTCATTCCTTCGTTCGTTTGTTCGATCGTTTGAACGTTCGTTCGTTCATACGTACGTACGTTCGTTCGTACGTAAGTACGTATGTTCTTTCCTTCCATTGTTCGTTCGTTCGTACGTAGGTACGTAATTTCGTTCGATCGATCGTTCGTTCTTCCGTTCGATCGTTTGTACGTACGTCCGTTCGTTAGTTCGTTCTTTCGTTCGATTGATCATTGGTACGTACGTTCGTTCTTTCGTACGTTCCTTCCTTCGATCGTTCGTTCGTAAGTAGGTACGTTCATTTGTTTGTTCGTTCTTTCGTTTGTTCGATCGTTTGTACGTACGTACTTTCGTTCGTTCGATCACTCGTACGTACGTACGTGCGTATGTTCGTTCGTTAGTTCGTTCTTTCATTAGATCGTTCTTTCGTTCGATCATTCGTACGTACGTTCGTTCGTTCCTTCCATCGTTCGTTCGTACGTATGTAATTACGTTCGATCGATCGTTCGTTCTTTCGTACTTACGTACGATCGTTCGTTCGTACGTACGTTCGTAAGTACGTACATTCATTCGTTAGTTCGTTCTTTCGTTCGATCGTTTGTACGGACTTGCGTCCGTTCGTTCGTACGTACGTTCCTTCCTTCTATCTGTCGTTCGTTCGTACGTACGTACGTAATTAAGTTCGTTTGTTCGATCGTACGTAAGTTCGTTCGTTCTTACGTAAGTACGTACGTTCGTTCCTTCGAGCGTTCTTTCGTTCGTACGTACGAACGTGTTGTTCTTTAGCTCGTTATTTCGTTCGTTCGTACGTAATTACGTTCGATCGATCGATCGTTCGTACTTACGTACGTTCGTTCATTCGTACATACGTACGTAATTACGTTCGTTCGTACTTACGTAACTTCGTTCGTAGTTACGTACGTACATACCTACGTAAGTACGTACGTTCGCTCTTTTGTTCGTTCGTAAGTACGTACGTTCATTCCTTCGTTCGTTTGTTCGATCGTTTGAACGTTCGTTCGTACGTAAGTACTTATGTTCTTTTCTTCCATCGTTCGTTCGTTCGTACGTAGGTACGTAATTACGTTCGATTGATCGTTCGTTCTTCCGTTCGATCGTTCGTTCGTTCGATCGCCTGTACGTGCGTCCGTTCGTTAGTTCGTTCGATTGATCATACGTACGTAAGTACGTACGTTCCTTCCTTCGATCGTACGTAAGTACGTACGTTCCTTCCTTCGATCGTACGTACGTACGTTCATTTATTCGTACGTACGTACGTAATTAAGTTCGTTTGATCGATTGTTCGTTCGTACGTTCGTTCTTTCGAGCGTCCGTTCGTTTGTTCGTACGTACGAATGTTCGTTCTTTCGTTCGTTCGTACGTAATTTCGATCGATCGTTCATTCGTACTTGCATTCGTTCGTTCGTTGATTCATACGTACGTACATACCTGTGTACATACGTTCGTTCCTTCGTATGTACGTTAGTTCCTTCGATCGTTCGTCCGTACGTTCGTTCATCCATTCGTTCATTCGTATGTACGTACGTAATTACGTTCGTTCCATTGATCGTTCGTTCGTACATACGTACAAACCTACGTAAGTACGTACGTTCGTTCTTTCGTTCGTAAGTACGTACGTTCATTCGTTTGTACGTTCGTACATCCATTTGTTCGTTCGTACGTACGTAATTCAGTTCGTTCGATCGATCGTTCGTTTGTTCGTACATACATATATACCTACGTAAATACGTACGTTCGTTCGATCGTTTGTACTTTCGTCCGTTCTTTCGTTCGTTCGTTCGTACGTAAGTACGTACGTTCTTTCCTTGGATCATTTGTTCGTTCGTTCATATGTACTTACGTTCGCTCATCCATTCGTACGTACGTACGTAATTACGTTCGTTCGATAGATCAGTTGTACCTACATAAATACCTCCGTAAGTACGTACGTTCGTTCTTTCGTTCGTAAGTACGTAATTACGTACGTTCATTCGTTAGTTCGTTCGTTCTTTTGTACGTGCGTACTTTCGTTCGTTCGAACTTTGGTACGTACGTTCGTTCGTTCGTTCCTTCGATCGTTCGTTCGTATATACGTAACTACGTACGTATATATCGGTGCCTACGAACGTATATGCGTACATATAGGTAAGTACGTATATATATACGTACGTACGTACTTGCGTATATATACGTACGTATTTACGTATATATACGTACTTACTTGCGTACGTATACGCGTATATATACGTGCTTGCGTACGTATATACGTAACTACGTACGTATATTTCGGTGCCTACGTACATATTTACTTGCGTACGTACGTATATGCGTATATATACGTACGTACGTATGTATATGCATATATATACGTGCGTACGTACGTATATGCGTATATATACGTGCGTGCGTACGTGTATGCGTATATATATACATACGTACGTATATATACGTGCGTGCGTACGTGTATGCGAATATATATACATACGTACGTATATACGTAACTACGAACGTATATATAGGTGCCTACGTACGTATATTTACGTGCGTACGTACGTATATGCGTATACATTGCGTACGTACTTACGTATATATACGTATGTATTTACGTATATATACGAACTTACGTACATGTGTATATATATATATATACGTACGTACGTATATATCGGTGCCTACGTACGTATATTTACGCGCGTACGTATATGCATATATGTACGTACATATGTATATGCGTATATATACGTACGTATATTCGTATATATAAGTGCGTACGTACGTATATGCGTATATATACGTGCGTGCGTACGTATATGCGTATATATACGTACATGCGTTTATATATACGTGCGTATATACGTAACTACGTACGTATGTATCGGTGCCTACGTACGTATATTTACGTGTGTACGTACTTATATGCGTACGTACGTATGTATATGCGTATATATACGTGCGTATGTTCGTATATGCGTATATATGTGCGTGCGTACGTATATGCGTATATATACGTAGGTACGTATATACGTAACTACGAACGTATATATATAGGTGCCTACGTGCGTACGTACGTATAATCGTATATATACGTGCGTACGTACGTATAATCGTATATATACGTACTTACGCATATATACGTACGTGCCTATATATATGTACATGTACGTACGTATAAGCGTATATATACGTGCGTACATGCGTATATATATACGTACGTACGTATGTACGTAACTACGTACGTATATATAGGTGCCTACGTGCGTACGTACGTATATACACGTACGTAGATGCGTATATATACGTACGTACGCACGTATATGCGTATATATACTTACGTATGTACGTATATATATATATATATATATAAATATATGAATATATATAAATAAGTAAATATATATATATAAATAAATAAATATATATATATAAATAAATATATATATATATAAATAAATATATATATATAAATAAATATATATATATATATAAATATATATATATATATAAATAAATAAATATATATATGAATAAATAAATATATATAAATAAATAAATATATATAAATAAATAAATATATATAAATAAATAAATATAAA
>NC_069007.1:18457718-18458496 GCF_001194135.2 Octopus bimaculoides
ATATATATATATATATATATATATATATATATATATATTTGCGTGTGCATACATATACACAAGCATGTATGAAATGTGTATGTATGAGTTTGTTTGTGTTAAATAAAGAGGTCAAACTAATTAATTAATGCCCTTGCCCCCAAATTTCAGGTTCCTACCTTGATCAGACACAATTATAATTATTAAAGGTGTGTTGGGTTGGCACAGACTCGGTAGAGCATCAGACAATAAGCCTCGCTATAGTTAGTTCTGGCCCTTTCTCAGCTCAAATCCTGTAACACTCAATTGTGCCCCTTTCATCCCTCAGGGATGAGGGGAATCAATAAAAATCCTGGGGTCATTTGTAGTTGATTCTGTTTCCTTCCCTAAAGGTGTGACTTACGCTAAAGTTTGTAACGGTCATTTGTAGTTGATTCAGTTTCCTTCCCTAAAGGTGTGACTTACGTTAAAGTTTGTAACGGTCATTTTAGTATCTAAGATGGTGTTGTCTTATATGGCAGTTATTTCTAGCAGATTACATGGCCTTGTGGGGGGTTCTCTTGTAGATAAAGAGAATAATTACGAAGGTGTATCACTGAATGGATAAGTTGGGGAGGTACTGTGCATGGTTTAGGAGAAATGTGGATTTCTTCAATCATGTTCTTAATGAAATTTGATCTTCTCGAGTGTCAAGTGAGCCAGAAATGTTTAACAACTGGTTGTGAGTGTGGTGGATATAAACATACACACACAAATATATATATATATATATATATATATATATATATATATATATATA
>NC_069007.1:18460119-18463274 GCF_001194135.2 Octopus bimaculoides
GGGGGGTACAGGTGACGGGTCTAAAGAAAAACCCTTTTTTTTTTTAATGTGTGTGTGTGGCAGTTGTTTGTGTTTTCGCTAGGGATATGTGTGAGTCCTCTTGAAATTTTATAAAGATATAAGAAGAGCAGATGGATTATAGAATTGATGGAGCATCCAACAAAATAACATGTGGTATGAGTGTTTGTCTGTTGGCGGTCTGAGATCAAACCCTACTTGCGTCCAGTTGACCTTTCATCTTTCTGGGGGTCAATGAATTTAAGTACTGTTTTCCCCAATTTGTAAACATGTGCAGTTGTGTGTGTGTATGTATACATGTGTATTTGTTCCCATGCATGTATTTATATGTCTGTGAATTCCTGCTTACATTTGGAATGTGTGTAGCTCCATGGCGGGACTTCACTGTGTGTAAACATGTCTCATTCATTCTGGGAGTTTGTGAACAACTTCCTTCACCTCTCCACCACACACACACACACACACACACTCTTCTTTATGCATACATTGCATCAAAAATGCATTTCTCAAAGAAAAACTGCATTACATAATGCATTCAAGTTTGCCAGCAGTCAAATGCTCAATGAATAATAATAATAATAATAATAATAATAATAAATGATTTCAAATTTTGGCAGTTTTTGAGGGGAGAAGGAAGTCAATTACATCAATACCAGGTACTTTATCAACCCTGAAGTGATGAAAGGTAAAGAATTATAATTAAATACCAGCAGGTATTTGGTCCCGACCTTACAGTTCTACCAACACCCTCACTTCCCCGTAACTTAAATGTCTCTAATTTAGGCAAAAAACCTGAAATTGAGGGAAGAAGGTTAGTCAATCAAATTTACCCCCACTTCTTCACTGTTACTTCAGTTTCTCTACCCTAAAAAATGTTTATTAGCCACAAGGATAGTGAAAGAGGGAGACACTAGAAGACGATTTACAAAGACGGTGAGGGTTCTGTAGAATTGATTATGAAAACAGAAGAATGAACAAGTGTGAGAACCAACAGTATACTAAGGAATGAAATGAGGTGTCCTAATATAGGGGTCAGCTTATCAAGGAACCCAACAGATCTACGATTATCCTAATTGCTAAGGGTTATGATAATATTAATGTTGCTTACTTTATATTTTAATCTGTGCAGAAGTAAACATCATAAAAATATCTGTAACATAGTTTCAAGACCTGAGAATTGTTGGAAGGGGTTTTGTCAATCAAATCAATTCCAGTAATTGATGGGTTCTTTATTTTATCGACCCTGACTGGATAAAAGACAAAGTTCATCTGGGCAGGATTTGAACTTAGAACAACAGAATCACAGAACTAATTATCACAAGGCGTTTTGTTTGTTTGTTGCTTCAACAATTCTGCCAATAATTAAATGCAATATTGTGTATGAACAATCTGAAATAGCACAAACTAATATAATAATAATAATAATTATTATTATTATTATTATTTGTGTCAAAAAGGCCCGAAATTTTGCAAGAAGGGTTAGTCGATTAAATTGACTCAGTTTTATGAACCCTGGAAGGATAAGAAGCAAAATGCATTTCAAAAGGATTTGAACTTGGAATGTAAAGAACCAGAACAAATGTTTCACACTATCACCCCCACCCTGACATTAATGATTCTACCAATTCACTCCTAATAGAGAAAGAACAAGTTTGAACATTGATACCAGATCAAAGGTCACAGGTTTTACAAAGAGACCACCTTAACTGCATATCTGATAAGGGGGTATGGCATCTTTTTAAGGGGATTAAGAAAACATAGAGCAGAATCATTGACACCCACCCCACTGCTCCCCACTCTCCTCACAAGACTTTGAAAGGTGGACTTTAGCAAGATATATACCTAGGTTTACTTTGACTGGACAGTTTGAAGTCAATATGCAAAAGTAATTAACTCAACAACTAATAATCTAGATACATACTCCACCACATTTTTAATTAGGACAATTATGATTTTTGTTTATCAGAGGAAAAGTTAAAGTATCAAAACTCTGTTGTCATTCAGTAACAAAGGCCATAACTTTTCAGAAGCATGGATTTCTATCCCTGTCATACACACAAATCAGGCATGTGCCATCAAGGTGGGCAGATGGTGACGCTTATGTAGTAAAAAAATGCAAAAAAATAAGCGAAACACAGGCACGCAACTGAGTTGGAGACAGAATCACTTCAGCCTTTATAGTGCATAAAGAAAACATTGTTGTATGAATGTACGCAGCACGCATACTACAGCAGTATTATGCATAGCTTTAATACTGAGATTGAAAGGGAGGGGCGAATTATGCATAGTAATCAGCGTAACCTTCATAGTGGACCCCTTTGATTACTACCTCACTCTGGTGAATCCCCATAGCCATTTAATGTTTAAAAATTAGTTCTATAGATACTTCTTTCAAAATTCCTTTTTTTCCCTTCACATTCACTTGTGTAGGGTTGAATTATGTAAAACATTACGAAATCTTGCTGTTTCTTGTGGTAAATACATCTATAGCAAAGCTTTTCCCATGGACCCGTAAAATAAATCCTCTGGTCCCTAATTTACCATTTTGCTTGTTTGGATCCCCCCCCCCCAAAATCTTATACAGACCCCTGATTGAGAACCACTGCCATTCTTCTCCTTTTGCACAAATTGCAGACACTACTCTGATATACAAGCTGATTCATCATGCACAATACACAATCATACAGGCTGCTGCTCTCCAAACCAGATGATTCTAGGTTCAATCTCCAATAACAAACTTTGTCTTTTGTTAAATCTTTACATAAGTTTTTTTTTCTTTTAATTTTTATTAAATTTGTCATTGTTTTTTTTTTATTGGTTTGAGTGTGGAGGTGGAGGTGGTGATGTAGGCCAAATTTTGAGGTGTTTGAAGTAATGTAGTGGATCTATTGGCATTGAAAGTGAAAGGAATGCTGTGTGATTGGTGGTGGTGGTGGTGGGGATTAACTGTTAGTCATGTAGGGTGGGGTGATGTAGGTAACGTGGGGTGTTGGTAGTACCCTAGTGGTGGTGGGGGTGTTGTAGATAAATTATAAAGTAAAAAAAAAATATTTTTTAAAAACTTCTCAAACAACAATAAAAGCTGGACATTGAGATTCATTGAAGTGTTACATAAGAATCATTGAAGCGTTACATAA
>NC_069007.1:18463284-18471009 GCF_001194135.2 Octopus bimaculoides
AAACTTCTCAAACAACAATAAAAGCTGGACATTGAGATTCATTGAAGTGTTACATAAGAATCACTGAAGCGTTAAATGATTCAATTTCTTTATCTCATTCTTCATTTTAATTTTCAATAAAATTATTTTCCTGCTTTTTTTTTTTATCACATTAATTAAAAACGAAACCAAGTTGACTTTAATTAGAGAATTTTTTTTTTAATTTTGTTTTTATTTGCTTTGTTTTTTGTTTATTATTTTTCACATTTTTATATTTTTTTTAAATGTTATATTCTTGCTTCAGTTTTCTTCCTTTTTACTTTACTTTTTCTAAATTTTCTGGGTATGTGTGTGTATATATACACATACACACACTGTATTAAGACACATACATACTCTACACTTTGCACAATAATTAGTCATAGTAAAATATATTTCACTAAAAGTGCTCAATAAATTATGATTCGGGGCTACAACATAAGTCTATAGAACAGACAGAAAAGGCTAACCATTGATAGATTATATAAAGAAAAATTGTAAACACGCAGACACTGCAAGTGTGTGTGTGCGACATGAGGAAGAGCATCCAGCTGTAGAAACCATGCCAAAGCAGGCAATGGAATTCAGTGCAGCCCTTCTAGCTTGTCTGTTTATGTTGAACCATCTAACCCATGCCAGCATGGAAAAGAGAGTGTTAAATGATGGTAAATACACATATACTTAGACATGCTAGTGAGATATTTTGAGGAAAATTGCTCTTTATTTGGGGTTACAAACAACACTGGTGAAAGAACAGACAGAAAAGAATTAATATCTTATACACAAGGAAATATGTGTGACCTTAGCTTCTAGCAAGTCTTCCGCTACAGAACATTCTCTTTCAGTGACTGTGTCTGTCTTCAGTGGAGTGCAAAAGGACAGAATCCCTAAATGACAAGCAATCTCTGAAGCTTGTATAAAACTGTACAAAAGGGTCAAATGTTAAAGAGACACTTTTAAACCCAAAAGGATTATAAAAAAAAAAAACTACCTCAGATTACATAGAATTATTTTTCCAGGGGACTCACAGACCTCACTTCAATAGATTTTTGATGTATGTTTTGCAAGCCCAGGGTTTCAAGTTCAATCCCACAACATGGTACCTTGGTGTGAGGGGCCAGATCCAGTTATTTTAAACATAGAAAACCTGGCCAGTTTGAATGCTAAAGGGTTAAATATCTTCTGTCACTCAGACAAAAGTCGAATAATCTTGTGTAGCTTCCATAGCTTGATGGTTGATCAGTGGCTATGAAAACCCTGGCTTTGTTAATTTACCATTGGTTTTGTAACCCATTAAATTATTGTGCCACCGGGTGGGCTATCACTGGTTTTTGTAAACCATTAAATTGGGCTACCACTGGTGCTGTAACCCATTACGTTGTTGAGTTACAATTAAACCACCGCAATAGTGATTCTACAGAAGCTAAAGTAAATAGATTTCCCTGTATGTTCTACGAGCCCAATAAGAGGATTGCAGTGGCAAACTGTCAGTGGGAGGTGCCTATTTATAATGAAGGGGCAGTTCCAGATCAAGAGTTAAACAATTCACCTACAGCACCAATAATATTGAGCCCTATTCCCTCAAACCTGAACAACAACAGTCCCTTGCAAACGGACTGACTGCTGTAAATAAGTGAAACATCAATTAATTATATAGTGCTACCACTGCTTACTGTGGTAGGTGGACATGCATGTAGCTTTGTGGACTAGGTTGTTGGCCCTCACTGCTTAACAATATCAGTGATAGAAATGCTTTATAGTTGCCTCTGGTGTTCCGCTGGGCCCCTCTAAACCCTAATGAACACTGCTGTCTTAGGTTAATTAAATTTGATTGCCTTTGCGTTTTCTTTTAAAAAAAAACATGAAGTCTTACATCAGCAGAAGACCAAAGGGCCAGATATTTGAGAGGAGGGATTCAGTCAATGATATTGACCCCTAATCTCTCATTGGTACTGACCTTGGAAGGATGAAAGATACAGTTGACTTTAGCAGGATTGGAACTCAGAATACAAAGAAGTGGAACCAAGGCTGCATGGCATTTTGGTCAACTCTCTAACAGTTCTACTAATCCACTTCTAGAATAATAATAATAATAATAATAATAATAATTTTTGACACAAGTGCATGGCTAGAAATTTTGAGGGGAGGGGGTTTTCAGTTATCTCAGCCCCAATATATGACAGGTACTTTGTTCTATTGATCCAGGAAAGATGAATGGCTAAGCTGACCCTGGCAAGATTTGAACTCAGACCACAAAGAGTCTGAGCGAATGTCTTAAGCATTGTGTTCAATGCTTTTTTTCAATTCTGCCAAACCACCACCGTAATAATAATAATAATAATAATAATAATAATAATAACAATAATAATGATACTTAAGAGTCAAAACCAAAGATTTTCATCTCAGATGATACTTTGTAAAATTTTTATGGCAAAAAAAAAGAAAGAAAGAAAGAAAGTGACATTCACTTCTAATTTTGTAGCAGGCTTTTTAATGTTTGTTTTGTGTTTTTCTTCTTTGATTATATATGTATATATATACACACACACACACACACACACACATACTAGTATGCCCACATGTCTAAATAGATGTATATGTATACACAGAGATATACATGGATACACACATGATGATGATGATACAGATAAATATAGAAATGTATTACATAAATATATGTATATATTTCGAAGTGATGTTAAAACTTAAACAAATTAAACAGAACAAATAATGATAAATAGGAGAGTATTGTAGTTGGCTTGAAGCATTGTGTATTGTTTGTAAAGAATAAAAAGTTTAGAATGGTACAACAATGCACTATAGAACAAAAAAATGGACTATGTACCTGTTGTAATTTGGTTATCTATAGTCCGATGATAATTCGGAATTACAATTCCTTCAGATATTCTCAGATGGAGTCTCTGCTATAAACTGTTTTCCAACGGTTGAAAAAAAGAAAACTGTTGGAAAACAGTTTATAGCAGAGACTCCAGCTAAGAAGATCTGAAGAAGGAATTGTAATTCCGAAATATCATCGGACTATAGATAACCAAATTACAACAGGTATATATAGTCCATTTTTTGTTTTATAGTGCAATGATAAATAATTTGAAGCTATGACTGCAGTCATTAACAAGTATGTGTGTACAAACACACACACACACACACACACACAGACAAGGGGGTAATTTGAAGACATAAATCTAAATATTTCGATATAAATCTCAATATAAGAACAGTTAAAGAAGTGGTGCCATAGCAGGTATTTACCATTGAAAGACATGAAGAAAGAAACAGACCTAGCACTTTTAAGTCCATCCAAAAAAATGAAGGAAAATCATAGCCTTATCAGAATTTCAAACGAGTGAAAATTATTATTTATATAATTAACAAAGCTGTTAATTAAAACAGAACTCCTTCGTCTGTAAAGTATTTCATAAAAGGGACTAAGTTCATAGAAACATAATATTGAATCAAATAAAAACATCGACTTAAACAAAAACAGTTTTAAGCTACAAGTATTCGTTCTATATTTATGTCTCTAACTATAAAATAACACTGCATTAGAGAAAGGAATGTGTTAGAAATAATATACACAGTTATTTTCATCTCTGCTATTTCCAAGTATGTATACTGATGTATATAACTTGTATTGAGTCCTGCTAAGTGAGGAAGCAGAACCACTTAGCCTTAGAGTTTCTCAGGTTAAAACAAAGATCCACTTCTTTGTTGGCTTCTTTGAGGAGTCCACCTTGTCTGTTGCTGGTGAGAATGTCGAAGGTGTTGTTTCACTTATCTCACCAGTGAGACTCATAGTGATGTTAGCAGTGAGTCTGAAGACCTAAAAAGAATTAGGCAAGGGTGTTTGGCACTAATGATATCTTAGCAGAAGGACAATGGTTCAGTTCTTTAGATCTTCTGGTCCTCCCTGTTCTGCTCTGTAATTTATGTCCAGGGTCCTCAGGAGCCACCTTAACTCCTTTGGTACCTGGACACTTCACAAGATTATGGGTTAAGGTGGCGAGCTGGCAGAAACGTTAGCACGCCGGGCGAAATGCTGAGCGGTATTTCGTCTGCCGTTACGTTCTGAGTTCAAATTCCGCCGAGGTCGACTTTGCCTTTCATCCTTTCGGGGTCGATTAAATAAGTACCAGTTACGCTCTGGGGTTGATATAATCGACTTAATCCGTTTGTTTGTCCCCTCTGTGTGTAGCTCCTTGTGAGCAATAAAGAAATAAGATTATGGGTTACCGTTGGTCAGATTTCATATCCAACCAATGACTCTAAAACTGGGATGCATTCTGTTAGTTATATGATTCAAGATGGCCAGCTCAGAGAGTTTGTTTGGCCACGTTGCTCAATTTTCCAAGTTATACCTTGCTTATTATGTTCTCTTCACTGAGGGTATCCAGTTGGGCTGACGGCTCATGTTGGTCGACCACATGGTCAGGGCAGATGAGGAAGTATTTCACAGAGTTGGTGACTGATAAGGATTCTGCTTGACAGGTCACCTGGGAATTTACCAGCAAACGGTGAATGCAACAGTGCAGACCCCCCCCACACACACTTGACCTAAGTTCACTATGAGATTTTGATCACTGCTCCCAGCCATAAATCTGTGCTTCTCTGTTACAAATCTTAATTATAACTATCTTTGTTTATTATGAAGGTACAAAGGACATGTATACACACACACACCACTCTATATCAGGATATAAAGTATGTCAATAGTCACAAGGAGAAGGGTAAGCACCAACCATTGGCCATGTTAACAGTTTACTGTATATAACAGGAGATAACGATCACATTTTCTACTCAAACTGTAAGATGAACCCTTATTGGTGGTAAAGTTAGAAGATCATTATATACACAAGCATATGTTACAGATACTATTTATATGATATACACAAATAAATGATAAATAAATATACCCTTTATCGCCAGGAAGCTACATAAGTATCTCAACTGCTTAGGGTTTCATGCCAAAACATCAAACTTGTGTCACTAACATAATTCCCTAGCAAGAAATGCAATAACATCACAATTCTGTTTCGTGTATTGACACATATATAAACCTTATACAGTTATAATTTATAAAATAACGTCGACCACTAACATGGACAATTAATGCGCTAGAAATAGATCACATCTTGTGTCTATTGAGAACTTTTTAGGTCTTAATAGACACAAGATATGATCTATTTCTAGCGCATTAATTGTCCACGTTAGTGGTCGACGTTATTTTTTTAAATGTACCTTAATCCCCTGAGATTGCAGATAATATTTCTGAATCGATATTAATTAATATATTAATATATGACTAATTACCAGATCTTATAATAATAGTTATAATTTATAATGTATATTCATCTATATTTCATTATTTTCACATTAACTGCATTCTTAACTTCAGAATATATATATGTATAAAATATGTTATGTATGTGTGTGTGTATGTGTGTATATACTTAAAATCCTGCCCTCCCCAACACACACACATTTTTTAATGCTCCATTAAGCATGTATTTTCAACTCTGATGTAATTTAATGATGAACTTTGTCTGATCTGTAAATATGTTTATATATATTTTTAGCAAAGCCAAAACATAATACATGTACAAATGTACATATACATACAAACATACATAAAGTACACTTGCTCACACAAATCTGTGTGTGTGTGTGTATGTATAAATATATATATATATATATATATATATATATATAGACACTTACAAAAACAAAAGAAAACATGCTACTTCATTGGCATGAGATATTTCCTTTTTCCTGCACCTAAACTATCTGTCCAAAAGTTGTGAGATGAATTCAGTACCTCTTTGAGCAACAATTAGTGTAATAACCTTCAACAGTTCCAAATTCTCCATGCTGAGTAGTCAAAAACCAATTTCTCAAGCTATAAAAATGGGCTTCAGAGGTTCAAAGAACAGAAGAAGATGGAAGTGAAATTTTTGGACATTTTTTTTCTTGATGTTTTTGTCTTATTTTTCTTGAAATTTCTTGAAATTTTTCTTTTTTCTTTTTTTTTCATGGGTAAAAAAATTTCTGGAACTCATTCACTAGCACTCCATCTAGATCCCCTCCTCCCACTCACAAGCACACCCTACTCAGACCCCCGGCTCTACTCTAGTCCTCAAGGTGACATCTGGAACTTAATACCAGCTGGGCTTATTAGCCAAACATGACTTCTAACTTGATCCATTAAACTTTTAACATTTTAGGAAGTTAGGAATTGTATATTGTATTTCACATGACTTCTGTAACCAAGACCCTTAACCCTTTTTAGATCCTTTGAATAACATGGAAGGAACTTATCCTGGCACCAGAGAGCTGATCCAGAGGATTGCAACAGTGAGGTTTCCTGTAAAGGCACCTATGAATCAAATTGTGTTAATCTGGATGATGGATTAAACCTGCCACCAGTTAAAACTAGTCTCCCTTATCCTTTAAAACCCTCCTCTGGTTACATTCCCTTGAATATAGGACCAACAATTCAGCATGATTGAATTGATCTTAAACAGTATCAATTCTATCATTTATTAGGTGACAAATAATACGTATGGTGACCCAGCTATAACCATTCTACTATACACAGATTAAGGGTTATCTATTTTAATAATGTTACCTGGAGACCCTAACCCTAACCCTACACTGGGTATCCGAAAGTTGTTAGTTCTTTTAAGGTCTTACATCATTATTTTAACGAGAAAATACAGAGATTTCTGTCCTTTCTACAACCTTTCACAAATTATAAAGGAATATGCCATGTTTGAAACTTTGGCACAAGGCCAGCAATATCAGGGGTGGAGTAAGTTGATTACATCAACCCTAAAGCTCAACTGGTACTTATTTTATCAACTGTGAAAGGATGAAGGGCAAAGTCAACCTCAGTGAGATTTGAACTCGGAACATAAAGAGCTGGAAGAAATGCGACTAAGTAGTTTACCTGGCATGCTGACAATTTTGCCAGCTCACCACCTTAAGGTGTATGTAAATTATCAGAGAAGACTACTGTACAATAAAGTACACAATACATCTTTGAAAGTGTAGAATATATTAGCAAGTGGTCTACACCTGTAGAAGAGTTTTGAGAACTCGTTAAAATTTCTTTAAGGGCCATAGTCTTAATTCCTAAAGTATTAAAGATAAATTCCACAATATGTGTACAGGTAGATATATTATAGAAACATGTGAAACACCTTGATATAGCCATAACCTCCCAAACCGTGAATCCTGAAGATCCAGTTGTAAGCCACTACACTTCACTTGTATCAATCACTCAGCATGAATGTCACTTCCTCTCCTTGAATAAGACTATATACAAGCAGAACAGAGAGAGTGTCTCATGGTATTGGATTATGTTCTGAGTTCAAATCCCAGTCAAGTTCACTTCACCAAACATCCCTCCGAGGTCAATAATATATCGATACAATCCAGTATACACCAGAAGGTTCTAACCTTAATATCACTTCTGAAACTAGTAAAATAGATTTCTGGGGGCTTTTTGCATTTTTTTTTTTTAACAAAAATAAAGTTATAACAAAAAAAAAAAGTGAGTTCTTTATTTTGGAAGTAAATTTCTTATTCAGTTGTAATGTTTTTATCCGTTTTCTTCATAGTTTACTGTTAATAATGTTTGCACTTATTAAAGTTACACTGGATATATATATATATATATATATATATATA
>NC_069007.1:18471360-18473281 GCF_001194135.2 Octopus bimaculoides
ATATATATATATATATATATATATATATATATATATATATATATATATACATACATATATATATACATATATATATACATACATATATATATACATATTTATACTTATATGTATACATATTTACACATATACATATATATGTACACACACACACGTACACAGTACATGCATAGATGCAAACACACGTGTGTCTGTGTGTCTGTGTTTCCTTCCTGTCTCAGACTATCTGCATAGCTCTAGAAGCAGGTGTTATTCAGCTTGATGTAAATCATTTGAAAATAACTCTGTCTTGTTACAATTACATAATAATAATAATAATACAACTTCAACCTACATATTGCAAACACTTTATCAAACATCTCACACACACACACATACACACACACACACACACAGTGCTTCATTAACCTCATCAAACATTCTATAATACTCCTGATGCACACAACAAGCTTCTCTCCATCAAACACGAATGATTCCTTCAATGTTACTTATGTAAATAACAATCAGTATATCAACAAAATTCTACATTTACCAAAACTTTTGATTGTAAATTATCGAATAATTATTTTATTTCCTCTTCAAACACACACACACACACACACATTTCAAATTTTATTATCTTCACATGTCCACGCCTAATTACAGTCATTATTATTATTACTTAATTACATAAATTTCAAACCTCTGAAATCTACTTGATGTGCTTTCCTTTCCTTTCAAAACTAACCCCCAGATCAGATCCACAAAACAATTATGGATTTAATTGTCAAATTTTGTTTATAATATTTTTTCCTTTCTTTTTTTGTTTACAAAAAAAAAAAAAAAAAAAAAAATCACCCACCCCTTTCTCACCTCTTGCTTTAAAAAATTCAGTGAAACCAGTAAAATATTTGAACACCAAAAACACCAAAAAAGGGGACAGAAATGTCAGTTAGAAGCATTGTCACTTGACCCTTTCCCGCTATATCATCCGATAATTCACGCTAAATTTATGTATATTTATTTTTCTTAACTCTTTTACTGCAGAAATCAGATATATCCACTTGAAATTTCATTACACTCAACTGTAAAAGGTAGTTTTATATCCCAATCTATCCTTTATTGAGGAATGTCATGTTTGAAACTATTTTCTCTTAAGATATGGCAAATTTATTGGGGCAATGTGACTTGCAGAAAATACCAATTCTATTTTTGTGGTAGATGAAATAACCAGGAAGCTTAATTTTGCAGTTAAAGGATTAAGAATGGTGTAATTGGTTAAAAGTGAGAACAGACCAATCACTGGTTCATTGTAGTTTCCATGGCAATAGAATGAGAAGGGAGTCACTGTGCCACTTGGGCCCAAATAATACAAAATATTTTTGTTCATAGCACAAGTTTATAGGTCTGTTTTTTTTTTTGTTTCTTTTTGTGCTGTGTACATTTTTTTGCCTATATATATATGAAAGATATATTCCTATTATGTATTTATGTATATATATGTACGTATATATTTATATATAATGTCTGACGGTACAACCAGCATTCTACATACATCAGTATGTTTGTATGTTATGTTTGGTACTTCTGTATAAACTGCTCACTCACAGCGCCGTGCTGTGTGTCATTTAACATGGCAGCCCTATTCTACAAATGGCAGAATGCGAAACAAATATGTTGTATGCTTGAGACAGTGTACGACAGTGTATGGTAGTGTACAACAGTGTACAGCAGTCTTAGTGTCTGACTATCAGACTGAATGATAGCCACAACAGCACAATAAGCTGACCAGAAATTGTAATGAAATGTCTTAAAAGATTATTTGGTGTGCCTAGTGTCTTAATGTATATGTATACACACTTTATATATATATATATATATATATATATATATGTATGTATGTATGTATGTATGTATGTTTGTTATATGATATATCTCATAA
>NC_069007.1:18473395-18476075 GCF_001194135.2 Octopus bimaculoides
GGCCAACAAAATTTAGTGCCATAAGAGTTACTATTTCTTCCTTTGATCATAACAAGACTTTTTCAACAACGACCATTTCCCCTTCTTTTACCATTTTATTTTGTCATTATTATAATTTTCAGAAATGTTCAACTTACTTCGAAAGTCCGAATATTTTTTAATTATATAATTATACTTACTTAATCTTCTTTTTTTTTTTTTCTGTATTTCTAACTAAACATTATTTTCAGTTATTTCTGTAGAAAAAGATGTTCGATTGCTTCTGTATGTCACGCTTGACTGACTTCAGCATTGGAGTGTGACAATATTGTCAGTGAAACTTTTGTCATAGGCATATGTATATATGTGTATGTGGCAATGTGTGTGTGTGTGTGTGTATATATGTGTGTATATGGTCATATGATCTACATGAAATTATTCTTTAGCATATGTTAATAGATGAGTTAGTCATAAAAGGGATCAATCAGTAATCATAGGGATTTATAAATAATTTCAGGGACAACATCAGCCTCCAGTGAAGATAGATACAATCAGATTAAAAAGTCGCTCAACACACACATACACACACACACACACACACAGAAATGTGGCCGTTGCCAGTCCCGCAGTGTGGCCATTGCCAGTACTATAAAATACACCATTTTGAGTGTGGCCGTTGCCAGTACCGCCTGACCTGCCTTTGTGCCAGTGGCACGTAAAAAGCACCCACTACACTCTCGGTGTGGTTGGCGTTAGGAAGGGCATCCAGCTGTAGAAACTCTGCCAAATCAGATTGGAGCCTGGTGTAGCCATCTGGTTTCACCACTCCTCAGTCAAATCGTCCAACCCATGCTAGCATGGAAAGCGGACGTTAAACGATGATGATGACGATGATATATATATATATATATATATACGGTTTAGATATAGATTCAAGGTTGAATATGGTACTTATGCGTAGGCACCCGAATATCGTATCCCAAAAGATAGGTGATCAAATCAAAAAATAAGCAACACGGATTTCAAAAGTGATTGCAATACGCACGTTTCATGCTACTACAATTTATTTAAGTAATGCGAGCATTACATTAAATGCAATATGAAGAGCAATATATATATATGTATATATATATATGTATGTATGTATATATATATATATATGCCTCTATACACACACAAACTGTAGTGGACATTACCCATCAACCGCTTGGTGGTTTTTAAGAGTTAAGAGCATTGTCTTGAAGGTAGCAAACTGACAGAATCAGTCAAGTGTCAGACAAAATTCCTACTCAGGTATTCGTTCTGGTTCTTTAGATTCCTTATTCAAATTCCACAAAGATGGACTTAGCAGTCCAGAGCCCTAAGATTGTTAAAATGTTAAACAAAATGTTCTGCAGCATTGTGCGGCAACCCAGGGAGATGGATTGAACTGAAGTCAGTATCAAGTAAGCAAGATGGTTTCTTGTTACAAATGCCCTAAAGGGAGTCACCCCACTGTATTCTCTCCTGACAGTGTCTGTCAATGAAGTCACTAGGGGTCATTACTGACCTGATGGTGTGCAAAGGATGTTTTGTCTGTGGTACACTAATAACGAATGGAGATGAAAATGTGGATCTTTAATTAGCAAGTTAATTATCATGCACACACACACACACATACATACATACATACACACATAAAAGGCAGTGAGCTGGCAGAAACATTAGCACACCAGGCGAAATGCTTAGCGGTATTTCGTCTGCCGCTACGTTCTGAGTTCAAATTCCGCCGAGGTCGACTTTGCCTTTCCATCCTTTCGGGGTCGATTAAATAAGTACCAGTTACACACTGGGGTCGATATAATTGATTTAATCCATTTGTCCCCTCTGTGTGTAGCCCCTTGTGGGTAGTAAAGAAATAACACATGCACAAGCAGCCATACTTGGCCTTGCGCAGGTTTATAAACACAAAAAATAACTACAATCACAGGAATTCACTAATTTCACATAAATTCTTTCAAAACAATTGTGGATAATCGTGATCTATTGTTAGTCTTAGAAATGTTGAGTCACTCAGAACTGTCGCATACAGAACATCCTTTACTTTTATTATTATTATTATTATTATTATTATTATTATTTTTCTTTCTTAAGAAAGTTTCAAAAAAAGTCACACCCTCCATGACCTCCTTGGGGAAAAAAATGTCCCTCCGCTGTCCAGGTGAATAACTGTGGCCTACAACTGGTAACATAGAGACATTCGCTTTCATATATCATGAAAACTACATATATATATATGTATATATATATATGTATATATATACATACACACACATACATACATTAGACATAAATGTTATACACACATCTGTGTTGGTCTGTGAATTTACATTCCCTCTTTTATTCTCAGAAATCAATTCTGTCAGGTATGAATTTTATGATACTAACTTTTATCTTTCATGAATAAATAATAATAATAATTTTGAAATGTATATTCATTTTCAGATGCATACACATGTGTGAGTATGCACATTATATATATATATATATATATATACATACGTACACACATACACATATATTCTTGTCTTTTCAATGATTTTGTTTTTCATATATATATACACATATATACACAAACACGTGTATGCTTAAGTTTTCAATAACTCTCTCTCTCTCTTTCTCTCTCTCTCTCTCTCTTTCTCTCTTTGTCTTTCTCTCTCTC
>NC_069007.1:18476085-18477507 GCF_001194135.2 Octopus bimaculoides
TCTCTCTCTTTCTCTCTCTCTCTCTCTCTTTCTCTCTTTGTCTTTCTCTCTCTCCCTCCCTGTCTCTCTCTCTCTCATATGTAAATGTGATACAAAACACTAATGTGTGTTTGTGATTTTAATTTGTACAAAGAAAACTTAAAAAAAAAAAATTTTAAATAAATAAAATACGCCAAGAAACTTGAAAGTCAACAAAATTATTTCAACCAAACTGTCTTGTACAGAATGGAAGAGAATCGAAGGTGAGATGCTGTTGTTCTTTAACCCTGACTCATCTCCAATCCAGTAGGTTTATGAGCAAAGATGCTCCAACTGTGGCCATCCCATTTTTATTGTATTCACACAATGTATCTAGGACTATTTTAGCTAATGTGTCCGTCCCTTTTTTTTTTTTTTTTAAACAGTAGGATGTAATTCAAGCAAGATTTGACTGCTATTTCTACCAGTTTTAAGTGGTTGTCCCCTGTCTGCATCTGATGTTGTTACTGTTGGTTTAGTCTGGGGTGAGAGGAGGCTTCAAAGAGTCAAAGAATGAATATCAGAGAGCGGTACACACCATCCCCTCTTCAGGAAACATTATGATGACCATGAACGGGCAAGTCCCTCCAAGCATGACGTCTCCAACAGACAAAGTCTACCATTCACTTAAATTCACAATTGTTGCTACTGTCACTTTCTGTTGGCTGCTACAGGCCACAAGACAGGCATATATGTCAAAACAACCCATTTATCTTCTAAATCCATAGGACTCAAAGCTTCTCTAAAAAAAAAATGTTTATTATTATTATTATTATTATTATTATTGTTGTTATTTTGCCGAACTTTGTTTTCTGTTATTATGCTGCTACCTATTGTTGTTGCTGTAGAATCGTCATTAAGCAGTTACTGTTGTTGTTGTTGTTGTTGTTGTTAAACTGCTACTATTGTTGAGCTGTCTTGCAAAGTTACAGTTTCGCAGAAGACATGTTAAAAAGTGAATCTCTATTTTCTCTGGTTATTTGTTCAAACTCCAGTTCTAGAAGCTGACAGAACAACTGCTCATCTCTCTCTCTCTAACAATCAATATTATAAGAACAAAGTGGACAGGGTAGGCTTCATTCCTTGTGGTTATGTTATCCTATTTTTGATAAATACCATTTCACTTTTTTTTTTTTTTTTAGAGGAGAAATAATAAAAAAACAGGAAAGAGAAAAAAAAAAATCTCGGTGAAGAATGAGAAAGATTTTGTAAGAGTTCAGAAGGATTTGAGGATTATAGTTGTGTTTCCCTCCTTCTTTCTTTTGTCTGAAATATATTTTAGATGAGTAACTTGATTTATGCTTTAACTTGTTTATCTTCAATCAACCTTAACTATGGAAAAATGAGGCGCGCGTGTGTGTATGTGTGTGTGTAAATGAACACAGCATGGCCAAATGGTTACGT
>NC_069007.1:18478013-18480753 GCF_001194135.2 Octopus bimaculoides
CTTTAGATCACTTTGTGACTGTGGTAATATCCGCGAAACGATCGTAAGATATTTTATTCTTTAAACTTTAGGTTTCTTTATATTTTATATTTTAGAATTTATAATATTCATGCTTATTTATACATAAATTTTTATACGCATATATATTTAAACATATATATATCTATTTTTAGATTTTTATATGTATTCATATTTATATTCCGTATATTTATGTTTTAAACTTTTAAATTTATTATGTTACCATGTTATGTTGGATGTATATCTTTCAAAATATTAAATATTGATTTCCTGAATATATTATTGATGATTTCTACGAATTTATTAATGATATAAAAACACATATATACACATATATATATATATATATATACATATATATATGCACATTAATATCAAGCAGTGAGAATGAGTGCTCAATGCTGTATTGGTGGATAAATATTCTTTATTTGTGGGTTAATCAGGCTACCATTGGTTTCATACCAAGAGAGATGTCTCTTAATGTAAGAGTTGGTGTTCATCTCCATCTTGGATGAAAACATATTACACACACACATATTTTCTGTGCACAGTTTGATGAATGACCAACTGCTACCGGTGCGTACAGAGTTCCCTGTCCAGTCTGATTCCAGTGAAGGGGTCTGGCTGTTACTACACTTAGTAAGTATTACTAGTTATGATATAAAGAGCAAATGTTGGAGAAATTCATGATGAACACAAATTTATAATCATTTGTTCCAACATTTGGTTGTTCACCATTGTGGTTGTTTGGAACTCTGTATTGGATGTTCCAAGTGTAATGGGATGCTAGACCACAAAAGACCATGAGGGGAACACTTTACTGCATTATGCCACACAGATCAAATACACACGTGATGAGAAATATCTGTCACACTCAAAACATTAAAATGCCTATCTTAGACGCTTTAATATGTTGCTCAGTGCTTCACGATTATTTAAAGCTTCAATGCTCCCAGCAAGTAACTTCCAATTTCCACACATCCACCAATGATAATAAAAACAAATCTAAAAGCAATATGCGAGGCCCATTTTGTTCACTTATCAATATATTAGCATTTATTCCTATATGTTCTTCGTCTAAGAGAGCCAATATGAAATCTAAATTCCTATTCTCTCTGTTCTGTTCTGTTCTTCATACCATTTTCCATTCCTTGACTCCCTTCCTCTCTTCCATTTTTGTATTCTTGTAGAGAATTCTACAAGGAACAAGACAGAAATACGCACACGAATTTCGTCATTGTAATATTTGAAAACAATTTAACTCTCTGAACTCTTTGAGAAAAAAAAACAATCTAAAAATATATAAAACAATGTAAAATGTAAAGAAAAAAAAAATTATTTAAGAAGTTTTGAATATCTGGACTTCTCTCCAAATATGGAATTAAGTTAGATATTCATTTTTGTGTAACTATATATGTACACACACACACACACGAGTATGTATATATACATATATATATATATATACACACACGATACAGATATATATATATATATATATATACACACACACATATACATACATAAATACACACATATATATATATATATATATATATATACATACACATACATATATATACATACATACACACATACATATATATGTATACATATATATATATATATATATATATACATACATACATGTATATACATATATACACACACATATACATGCATACATAATATATACATATATATACATAAATACATATATATACACATATATATATATACATACATATATACATATATATATACATATATATATACATACATATATATATACATACATATATATACATATATAATATATAAGTGGGTGTGTATGCCAATCAATTGTATGTCAACAAATTATATATTTGCAGTTTGTTGATATACATACATACATATATATATATATATATATATATATATATATATATATATATATGAACAGATTATATTCATAAATGTGAATAAAATGCTAAGTATGTATGTATATATATCTAATATGTATCTGGTATTTTACATATATATATATATATAGACACATACATATTTATTATATATATATATATTAGACACATACACACACCCCTTTCAAAATACAATACCAATTATGAAGAAATCTTTTAACCTTTATCTTCTTTCCGCCATTTTGTTCCTTGTGGTTGTGTTTACCATTCACTTAATTAATTAATCTCAGCAGTAAAAAATGCATGAAGTGTTATAAATTATAATTAAGACCAGTGGTAACAAAGAATGCAAACAGCTAACTTGGTTTTCCTGAATTACCAAAACAGAGAATTAAAATGCTTCAAGAATATGTAAACCACTTGTGGACAATCTGCCCATGCGACACCTACCAAAAAAATTCCCTTGAACTTTTTTTTAGCCGTGTGGCCTGCCTGATATTAAACTATGTCAAGGTGGTGAGCTGGCAGAACCGTTAGCACGCCGGGCGAAATGCTTAGCGGTATTTCGTCTGTCTTTACGTTCTGAGTTCAAATTCTGCCGAGGTTGACTTTGCCTTTCATCCTTTTGGGGGTCGATAAAGTACCAATTGTGTACTGGGGTTGATCTAATCGACTGGCCTTCCTCCCGCAAAAAATTTCAGGCCTTGTGCTTAGAGTAGAAAAGGATATTAAACCATATCTTATGTTACCTGCTTCTCGAAAAAGGTTTCCCCTTACCTGATATAAACCCTTCACTCTTCCCTGGTAAATTTTATTTTTCA
>NC_069007.1:18482262-18485250 GCF_001194135.2 Octopus bimaculoides
GTTTTAGGGAAAAGAACCAAGTTTCATGATTTTCATCGATGAGTTCATGAAACTTGGTTCTTTTCCCTAAAACTATATATTTATATATATATATATATATATATCACATATATTTACATATGCAGCTTCATATGTACAGAAGTAAGCACACAGGTGCAAAATAAGGTGGGAAAAAATAGTACTCAAACACCAAAGGTAGATGAGTGTTTATAAAATAGCATCTACGTATATATGTATACACACCTATTTATGCAAATATATACATAGATATATTTATGTGACAAAAATACACACACAATCACATATTTATAAATGACAAGCATATATATATATATATTTATGTATGTATATATGTCTATGTATGTATATATATTCATACATATATATTTATATATACATACACACATATAAATTCATATATACATACATATTTATCACATATCAGTCCAACCCATGCCAGCATGATGATGCATCTGTAAGGATGGGAGTATATATACACATACATACATACATATATACACACAATTATATTTATACATGTTATATATAAACATATAACATATGCAACACATTAACACACACACACACACACACACACATGCACAATGTGTCAAGATGATGTAGTAACCAACTGTTTGCCCACACTATATAGCTGTTTCCTGTATCCTGTTGTCCTTTACATTTATTCATCTCTTCAACAATCTACTTCATGTAATTCAACAGCTCCCTGCCCACATACCCACCATCCCTACAGTTGTCTTAAACCATTAACCCCCACTCCCTCACCCCCCTTGTTAAGCAGATCAATATTTTTCTCCCAACCCTATCAACCAATCTTCCAATCTAACACAGTTAATTAGAATAATAAAGATTTTACATAGATCAAACCCTTTTGTTGTCTTCTTTTCTTCCTATTTTGTGATTTTAATTTCCCTTTGTTACAGAAAGTATTTTTGTAAAGTTGGAGAATCGCAGCGCAATCCACAGAAAATGGGGCATGTATAAAAACATCGGAGTTTACATCAAATACTTTCATCTTAAAAGCACGTAGTAATTTAGAATGATTTCACTGGAAACATTTAGAAGACAATTATAAGACGTAATGATGTTAAGAAGAGGAGGTTTCGAAAAAATATGCAATTTTCTGAAGTAACAAAAAAGAAAAAAAAATCGAAGAAAATAATATTTTGGCTTCGTTTATACTGAAACGAAACCAAAATATTATCAAGTAATTTTGCTGCGCGATGGTTTTTGATTTCCCATGGTTTGAATCTAATTAAAAGAAAAATTTGGGAATAATTGTTTCTGACTGCGTAAAATTATCCAAGGTACTTTTCACAGATGTCACCGGTATGATTCTGACGAAGGGGAGAAAACTTTTCAACGACACCGCGTACCTGTTACGTTTCTAATTAAATCATTTAATTAAAAACTCCAGGATGTCTAAAACAAGGAACTGAACCATAATAGGTTATATTTACGGGGATTTGTCCGTTTCTGAAGGATTCGAGAATTAATATGGAAGATGTAAGCGAGAAAGACGATGGTGAGAAACAACATTTATCCAGTGAAACATTTACTAAACAAACATCATTAAACAAAAATATTACTGATTATTGATGTGAGATTTGTGCGAAAAGATTTTCTTCGAAACACGAAGTCTTCACTCACAAACGAATACACAGAAGAGGAAAAGCCTATCACTGCGAGACTTGTGGGAAATCATTTGTGTCTGGCAGTAAATTAACAATTCATAAAAGAACACACACTGGAGAAAAACCATTCCATTGTGAAGTATGTAGGAAATGTTTTGTCTCTAATGGTGATTTAAACAGACACAGAAGAATACATAAACGGGAGAAACTATTCGACTGCGAAGTATGTGGGAAGTGTTTTGTCTCCAAAAGATATCTAACGAGTCATAGAATAATACATTCTGGAGAAAAACGGCATCTTTGTCAAATATGCGGCAAATCGTTCTTTTGTAATTCAAAACTTGTTGTCCACGAAAGGACACATACCGGAGAAAAACCTTACCGTTGTGAGATATGTGGGAAATATTTTATTAGTAATGGTTATTTAGCATGTCACAAAAGAGTACACACTGGAGAAAAGCTTCATTATTGTGAAATCTGTGGTAAATCTTACATTAATAATTCTAGTCTTGTTATCCACGTACGTAGTCATACTGGAGAAAAACCTTTCCACTGCAAATTCTGTGGAAGATCTTTCGTTTCTAACACTAATTTAGCAACACACAAGATAATCCACACTGGGCAGAAACTGTTCCACTGTGAAATATGTGGAAAGTCTTTTAATTATAATTCAAAACTTGTGATCCACCAAAGGATCCATACCGGAGAAAAACCATTCCGTTGTGAAGTTTGTGGAAAATCATTTGGACATAAGAGTAATTTAACAACTCATAAAAGAATCCACAATCAAGAAAACCGATTTCCTTGCAAAATCTGTGGAAAATCTTTTATTAATAACATTCATCTTGTTACGCACATACGTAGTCATACTAGAGAAAAACCATTTCACTGTAACGTATGTGGTAAATCATTTGTAACAAACAGTAACTTAACAAGACATAAATTGATACACATTGAAGAGAATTCCCTTAATTCTAAAATATAACAAATCCCATTTTGTAAATTGTCATCATTTAAAGTCCATTTTTCCTTGCTGCCCTTCCTTTCACGGACTCTCACCCGTTTCCAAGAAAATGATATTTCCCTAGGCGCAGGAGTGGCTGTGTGGTAAGTAGCTTGCTTACCAACCACATGGTTCTGGCTTCAGTCCCACTGCATGGCACCTTGGGCAAGTGTCTTCTACAATAGCCTCGGGCCGACCAAAGCCTTGTGAGTGGATTTGGTAGACGGAAACTGAAAGAAGCCCATCGTGTGTGTGTGTATATATATATATATATATATATATATGTGTGTGTGTGTCTGTGTTTGTCCCCCCACCATCGCTTGACAACCG
>NC_069007.1:18485716-18493177 GCF_001194135.2 Octopus bimaculoides
GTGAAGAATCTGGAGAATAATTGAATGTAAATTCAGTCTACACTTGTAGTCCTCAGATGAATACAGATGGCAGAAAACTACATCAGTTTGAAATATGTTACAAAATCATTTTCTCCATTATGTTCATGTAATCCATGGGTTTTTCCCATTATTACACTTTTACTTGTTTCAGTCATTTGACTGAGGCCATGCTGGAGCACCGCCTTTTTAGTCGAGCAGATCGACCCCAGGACTTATTCTTTGGAAGCCTAGTACTTATCCTATCGGTCTCTTTTGCCGAACCGCTAAGTTACGGGGACGTAAACACACCACCATCGGTTGTCAAGCGATGCTGGGGGGGACAGACACAGACTCACAAACATATACACACACATATATATATACGACAGGCTTCTTTCAGTTTCCGTCTACCAAATCCACTCACAAGGTTTTGGTCGGCCCGAGGCTATAGTAGAAGACACTTGCCCAAGATGCCACGCAGTGGGAAAGAACCCAGAACCATGTGGTTGGTAAGCAAGCTACTTACCACACAGCCACTCCTACGCCTATTGATGTAAAATTTGTAGAAAATTATTCATAGTATATGTATAGAGGAGGAAAATATTGGATATGACTTGGAAAACATTTTCTATAAATTGAAATAAAAGTAGAGCAAAAATCACTGAGAAATTCCTGTAAATTTTTATCTTTGACATTTGAGACAATATTTACATTTATTTATTGATTAAAATCTTAATTTTAAATAAAAACATTTTGGTTAAAATTGATTCACCACTGAAAACATCATTATACGATATTTATCTTTTACTTGTTTCAGTCGTTGGACTGTGGCCAAGCTGGGGCACAACCTTGAAGGGTTTAGCCGAACAAATCAACCCCAGAATTTATTTTTTTAAGCCTGATACTTATTCCCGCTGTCATTAATTTATATAATTAATATCAGCAACAACTGCAGCAGGAGAGGCAATGGCTGGGACAGAATACTCATTCCTTACTTGACCTCTAACTGACCCTCACTCCCCCACCTCCGCAATCTTTCAACCCTTGACAATGACCACTACTATTGCTGCTGCTGTCAGTCTTTCTATTGTTTTTCTAAATGTAGCTCTCTTCTGTAAGATGTGGAGGCGCAATGGCCCAGTGGTTAGGGCAGCGGACTCGCGGTCATTGGATCGTGGTTTCGATTCCCAGACCGGGCGTTGTGAGTGTTTATTGAGCGAAAACACCTAAAAGCTCCACGAGGCTCTGGCAGGGGATGGTGGCGAACCCTGCTGTACTCTTTCACCACAACTTTCTCTCACTCTTACTTCCTGTTTCTGTTGTGCCTGTAATTCAAAGGGGTCAGCCTTGTCACACTCTGTGTCACGGTGAATATCCCCGAGAACTACATTAAGGGTACACGTGTCTGTGGAGTGCTCAGCCACTTGCACGTTAATTTCACGAGCAGGCTGTTCCAGTTGATCGGATCAACTGGAACCCTCGACGTCGTAAGCGACGGAGTGCCAACAACAACAACTCTGTAAGATATAAAATATCTCCCTCCACTTTTTCGGTGGGGTGGGATTAATAGGTGTAGTTCGCTGCTCAGTTTAGCATCACCTTCTCGTCCTTGGATACGTTCAGTGGCGTTTGCTCCATTGCAAGCATCTGAACAAGGCCTCTAGCTTGGGCATTTCCATTACCTATTATACGCATCATGAATTACACACGAGCTCATCCTAGGCTTTTAATCTCTTTACAACAATCCACTCTAAACTAGTTGTCCTCAGACGACACCTAAGCATCACCTACAGCAGTAAATGAAAATACTAAAAACAGAAAACCACCTGGACATGCAAAGGGAACGAAGTGTTGGTTACTCAGTTGTTTACCTGTAAACCACAAGATTATCATATCATAACTGCCACAAGGCTACATGACAACTTTAGAATGCCAAGTATGCTAACAATTATAACTGGTTATTTTATTACTTTAATTTTTACATCAAAATGGGGAAAAAAATTCAAAACAAATTACAAAATATTAACCAACAAAGATACAAAAAACCTTTGGTTCAATCCTTTTCCCAAAGATATTTCACAATAAGTTTTAGTGAAATCTCTATTCTATTGAGGAAGAACTGAGGAAAAGTGTTTAATGTGAAGCTTAACCCTTTCGTTACCATATTAAATGACAATGATGATTTCTATGGAAATAGATTATTTCAATTATTTTTGACATTAATGAAGAATTTAGCTGGTGTTTAAGAAGAAATTAACAAAAAATTTTGATGAAAGATTCAAAAGAAATTAACAAAAAATTTTGATGAAAGATTCAAAAGAAATTAACAAAAAATTTTGATGAAAGATTCAAATTTAGCTCATTTTAAAACAAGGAGTTTGTATCTTAGAATCAGGGGTGGTCTCAGGAGGAGTCGGTATCAAAAGGGTTAAAGAAAGGGACATAAGTGATCAGAGAGGAGTGAGTGAAAAGGACTCCTGTGAAAATGACAATACAATCAAACTCCAAAAGAACAGAGATTGCTAGTTTCAACAGAAAAAAAATGAGAGACAGCAAATTTGTTGGCTGGGTATCGGAAACTTCATGTCAGTCAGTTGGATGGGATTTTTTTTCGTTGAGGGTATGCAGTGCAGAATGTGTGTAACCCTAAGCAGGCATTTATTTTTTTTGTAATAGTTTGTCCTGTTTACAAGATTTAATAATGGATTAATAAGACAATTACGGAGATGTACTTGCATAGCACGTGACCTGATCTGAGATCGTGTGCTGGAACGAAAACAATTGCAGCGTGGAAGGTGTTTATAAGCCATTTAAAATAACACACAAAGACCGTTAGATTCACTTCAACATTTAGATTTAATTTGTCAAAATATTTTCGTCGCTTTGAGATGCAGCACAAAATTTTGTCAGTGAACAGGTCGCGGTCTCAAAGCGACGAAAATATTTTGGCAAATTAAATTTAAATGTTGAAGTGAATCTAACGGTTTTTGTGTGTTATTTTAAATGGCTTATAAACACTTTCCACGCTGTAATATGACAATGTTTACCACAAACATCAGACAGTTATAGCCTCTCTCTCATGCAAACGTTTGTGAGCAAATAAATTACCTTGCTGAGAGAATACTTTGTCACAAATGTCACAGTGATATGGTTTTTCACCTGTGTGAGTTCGTTTATGGTTCAATAAATATGCATTCCGAGTGAATGCTTTGCCACAGAAATTACAACGATATGGTTTCTTTCCTGTGTGAATACGTTTATGGCTAGATAAATTACTATTTTGAGAGAAGGCCTTACCACAAATATCACACTGGTATGGTTTTTCCCCTCTGTGAATACGTTGGTGTCTAGATAGAGACAAACTGGTGGAGAAGATGCTGTCACAGATATCACAGTGGTATGGTCTTTCTCCAGTGTGAATACGTTTATGCTTGGATAAAGAACTTCCAACAGAGAATGCATTACCACAGATATCACAGCGGTATGGCTTCTCCCCTGTGTGAATACGAATGTGTTTGGATAAATAATCATTGGCCGAGAAAGATTTACCACAAACATCACAACAGTATGGTTTCTCTCCAGTGTGAATACGTTTGTGTTTAGTGAAAGAACTACTGTCAGAGAAAGTTTTTTCACAGATATCACAGTGGTATGGCTTCTCTCCTGTGTGAATACGTATATGCTTGGTTAAGTGACCACTTATGGAAAATGCTTTACCACAAATATCACAGTGATACGGTTTCTCTCCTGTGTGAAAACGTACATGGATCAATAAATGACTGTTCTGGGAGAAGGTTTTGCCACAAGTATCACAGTGATGTAGTTTCACTCTTGCGTGAATACGTTTGTGGTTCAGTAAACATTGATTTGTGGAGAATGTTTTATCGCATACGTCACAAACATAGGGTTCAGAATCAGTATGAAGAGATTTTTTATGTCTAATCAAAGATGACCTTATTTGGAAAGACTTTGTACAGATGTCACAGACAAATGACATCTTCTTTGTATCATCCTCACTTTCATGGCAAACATCATTCTTCCCAAGCATATTTTTCTTGCGCCTCTGATTCTTAATCTGTGTCTCTTCCATAATCTCAAATCTTCTTCAAAACAAAAAAAACTACTTTTTTTTTTTTATAATTTTCAACAGAGAAATGTTTCTCGAAATAATTCCAATCAAGAGCATCCAGCTGTAGAAACTCTGCCAAATTAGATTGGAGCCTGGTGTTGCCATCCGGTTTCACCAGTCCTCAGTCAAATCGTCCAACCCATGCTAGCATGGAAAGCAGACATTAAACGATGATGATGATGATGATGAAACACTATGTTTTCTTCGAATGAGATTTTCGTCAAAGTCAAAAAGGTGTTCCAACTGTAAGGAAACATTTTAAAGATGTTTCGGTAAATCTGATTGTTACACCCATCAGTAAAATCCCAAAGAAGTTGTATATGAACAGTCAATGTGAAGAATTAATTGCAACTCCCAAGAAATATGTCGCAGCAACAGAACTGAAGTGATATAAATATAAGATCTTCGATACCATTGGTAACACCGTTTCTTAGTCTTCGCTACATCATTTCAATATGATCAGATACCCTGAAATATATAAAGATAAATGATAAAGCACCTGTATCCAAGATGGAGATGAGTACTAGCGTCTCATTTGGCACGCTTGATAATTGCTGAAAATTCTTGGGCATTAACCAATGGTAGCCTTGTTACCTTACAAATAAAGTATATGTGTGTATATATATATATATATATATGTGTGTATATAAAAAGTAAAAGAGTCAAAAGGAAGAATAAGTACGGTTAGGCAGCTTTTTAATTGCTACAAATGTTTTGATGAGGGTTCTGACTATGTTGACAGTGCCGCTGGACTGGCTCTTGTGCGGGCGGCACGTAAAATTCACTATTTTGAGTGTGGCCGTTGCCAGTACCGCCTGACTGGCCTTCGTGCAGGTGGCACGTAAAAGCACCCACTACACTCTTGGAGTGGTTGGCGTTAGGAAGGGCATCCAGCTGTAGAAACTCTGCCAAATCAGATTGGAGCCTGGTGTAGCCATCTGGTTTCACCAGTCCTCAGTCAAAGAGCCCAACCCATGCTAGCATGGAAAGCGGACGTTAAACGACAATGATGATGATGATGATGATGACTTCAGTTAAAAAAAAACACAAAGTTAAATGTATGGAATTTTGAAAATTTTAGTTCAAATATAAAAATAAACTGTTAAATGTAACCGACATTTTTTTTTATCTAACATCATCAACTGAAGATACAGAACTCGTTAATACACAAGAGATTAGTACAAAACTGGAGTGTGATGATATAAGGGTTGTGACTTACAGATTTTAATGATTCGTTTTATTTTTCTTCCATAGGAGGGTTTGTTTTTGTTTTTTAACATCCAATTGATTTGCACTTCAAAATAGGAGGGTGTTCTTTTCCTAATAATTTTTTAAAAAAAGGATGAGATGAAATAAATTTATGCTTTCTTTTATAGACAGTTTGATAGCAACCCTCCTCTATATCAATGCATATAATTCAACAAATTTCTTCTCATTTTCTTTTTTAGTCATCTAAAATAAGCTTGTTTTTCTATCCTTTCCTCTGAGTATTTTCTCCCAAACCCCTCGCCCTTTCTGTGCACACACACCTGAGATGGGTGGGGCACATTGGGTAATACAGTATTTTTGATTTTGAGAAAAGAAATAGAATTTTTTTTTACAAATGTTCACGATATTACGAAAACTATCAGCTAGTCAAATAACTTTCTCTAAATGCATTAAAAACATTATAACATATTCTGAACATTATTTCAGAAAATTATCTCCATTCTCTTTGGAGTATGCGAAGGACAAATTTAGGTAGGGCAAAATAGGTAGAACAAAAAATAAATTTGCTTTGACTTTTTTAGAATTACATTTGAAAAAAGACAAATACACAACAACATCCATCCTTAGACGTCAGAAAGATGAGAAATGTAGCAAAAATTTTAAATATCTTGGCCAAATGAAAGTTCTTGAGAAAATGGCAACTGATACAATATTAATGAAACTCAACTACATCTAAAAGTTCAACATTCAATATTTATTTGGAGCAACTCAGACAAAACAAGTCATAATTAAGGTCAATATTTTTAGGCTGGTATTTTGGGCACCAGTTTTCATCACAAAGGTCACATGTGACCCTGGGATCACCCTTCATTCCTTTGTAAAGTTACCACAATCATTCATAATCGATCACTTGTTGTCGTTCTCATCTTCTTTATCATCACCAGATGTTTTTTCTTTGTCACCAGATACTTTTTCTTTGTCGCCAGATACTTTTTCCTTGTCACCAGATGTTTTTTCTCTGCCACCAACTGCTTTTTCCTTGTCACCAGCTGCTTTTCCTTTGCCACTACTTGCTTTTTTTTTGACAGCAGATGTTTTTACTTTGTTACCAGATGTTTTTGCTTTATCACCAGATGCCTTTTCTTTGTCACCAGATATTTTTTCTTTCTCTCCAGATGCTTTTTCTTTGTTTCCAGATACTTTCCCTTTGTCACCAGATGTGTTTTCTCTGGAAAAAGATTCCCTTCTTTGACTTTTCCTATGTATCCTCTTTTGTGTTTTAGCGTTCTTCTCTTTACTTACATCCCTCTCCTCAGCTTTCACCTGTAAACACACGGGCTCATCTTCTATAGAAAGGACTTCACTTCGTGAAGGTTGAGCACATTTTCGTTTCCTCTTGGAATTCTGTGAGGCTTTTTTGTTTTCCTCAGTTGAGTTAGGAGCAATTGCAGAAAGGTCCTTCTGGGCAGCCTTGGTCAAGATATCTGGTTTGCCAGATGCAAGTTTCTGTGACCAACGTCGTTTGAATGTTATCATCCAGTCTTTCCCTGGCATATTATTCTTAAAAACGGTTTTCCTGCCAGCTGTATCTAGATACTTCTTAACCATTGTTTGAATTTCCTTTGTTCCACAAGCCCAGCCAAAAAGAGATGACGAAAGTAAGAGCGCGTCAATAATATCTTTCTCCTCCGTCATTGAAAGCACACTAACGAAACGCCCGCTGCCAATTCTTTCAGTTTGATTGAGACCATTAATTCGTCTTCGAAGTGTCTCATATGGGACATTTGTTGCAGCTGCAGCATGTGAGACTGGTTTGCCTTTAGCTACCATGGCGCGAGCTTTCTTTATAGCTTCTTCACGATCTGCTGGAATGGGTCTCTTCCTGATATATTTACGCACCATGCTGTTAAAGAGAAGAAATTGTTCAAATTAGTCATTATTCATTTTGCCCCACTTTAGATATTTTTTTTTGTCTTTCTTTTTTTGAAAATTGCAAATTATCAAATTAGACATAGCAATCTCAATTATAATCAGCTCAAAGTTGAGGAAAAAATTTAACTAAAAAAAAAAAAAGTACCAGGCACAGGAGTGGCTGTGTGGTAAGTAGCTTGCTTACCAATCAC
>NC_069007.1:18493594-18495017 GCF_001194135.2 Octopus bimaculoides
GAAAAGATCATTTGCTTATTCTTTTGTTTGCTACTGTCATTTGACTGCGGCCATGCTGGAGCACCACCTTCAGTTGAACAGTGTCCTCAGAATATATTTTTTGTAAGCCTAGTACTTATTCTATCGGTCTCTTTTGCCGAACCGCTAAGTGACGGGGACGTAAACACACCAGCTTCGGTTGTCAAGCTGTGGTAGTTTGGGGGACAAACAAACACACACACACACACACACACAAGACTTCTTTCAGTTTCCGTCTACCAAATCCACTCACAAGGTTTTGGTCGGCCCGAAGCTAGAAGACACCTTGCCCAAGGAGCACGCAGTGGGACTGAACCTGAAACCATGTGGTTGGTAAACAAGCTATTTACCACACAGCAACGTTGATATAGTTTTTGTAAGGTTGGGAGCAGTCGTAAAAATTATACTTCTCCTCAAAGTTAGGAATGCAGTAAAAACATCTCATCGTGTGCTCGGATCATGCAACAAAAATTTTGAGTATTTAGGTCAAATTAAAGTGGGGAAAGTGGATATGAAATTAACGAAACTCGACTCAATCGAGAAACTCAACGTAAAATGTTGTAGCGACTCTCATCTCGACATATTCATGCACCAATTTAATAAGCAATTACTGAAATTAATCGTGACCCATTTTACCCCGCTTCAGACGTAATTTTTTTGAAAACAGAAAATTATTAAATAAGAAATTAGTGTGGGAAATATTTGACTTGGAATCCAACAGAGAAAAGAATATTGATTATTAAGCACCAAAAAATACACAGATATTTTAATTAGCAACCGTAATTATATCAGGTCAAAGTTGAGGGAAAAATTCTTGGAGAAAGGGGTACCTGTCACCTGACTGTTTCGACTTCAACAACTGTGCTAATATTATATTAGTAACTATTAACATTATAAACAAGGTGAAAGAAGCACTGAAGTATGTTGCATGTTTATGTACACATTCGACAACTTAAATATATTGTGTATGTGTGTGGATATATACATATATATATATATATATATAAATATATAGTATTATTATACTGTGGAACTTAATTTAATTTTAATTTTTAATAAATTGATTTTAATTGAGTTTTTACCTGTAATTTTGGATTTTATCCCTAATATTATTATTATATATATATATATATATATATATAATTGTAATGACCATTATTTTTGTCTTGTTTTATTATACATATATGTGTATAATTATTTATATATACCACACACACATAGATATACATTTATATATATTATTAAAAGGAACTTTGTAGTATACGCACCTTGCTAAAAGTGGGACGTAACGTTCATTCGTGATGGAACATTAACAAACAATGTTGTCACTGTCAAAAACAGAAACAAAGATAAAATACAGGAACCGGATGTGAGGCCGATATACTGCACGAAAGGAATTCTGGGT
>NC_069007.1:18495694-18499995 GCF_001194135.2 Octopus bimaculoides
AACCATTTATCATCATAAATATACAGGGATTAGCATTGAGTTGCTTCTCCAACATACTGAAAATTTAGAAATAGCAGTCAAAGAACTACTGATTCTAAACTACAAATTTTTCTCTAAACGGATGGCGATATTTATGGCACACATAGAACAAAAAACCGGAGGGAAAAGCACAAACAAAACAAAACTGCCTTTAGTTAATTGGATACAAACGTTTCATGGTTAAGAGAATGAAATTACTCTATTCCGAATCTTCAGCCCAATATTCTGATAAATTTGAAAGTGTCTCTAAAAAAATTCACGGTAATTTTTGGCCACGCGACACCAAAAACCAACAATATTATAAATTAACTACCAACAAAAATAATTGGTAAGCTAACTCAAAAAATCATCACCAAAATAGCAGAAAAAAACGAGTGAAGGTATGCAGACTCTTCAAGAATTGATCCTTTTGGTTATATTAATAATAATAAAGGAGTTATGCCGCAAAAACGTATATATTCAAATGAACATATTTATCTTCTTCAATATATATTTCAGTATAAAGAACTCATTAAGCGACTTAATAAATCAAAATTTCTTTACACATCTTCAGGAAAAATAAATATAACATCAGAAAAACTACATTCGGTTTAAAAATACAAACCGTTCATGGTGAAAAAATTTGCTGTGCTTAGTCCACTGTTTCACACTAATACGATCACACATTCATAAACATATGTATATATTTACACACACACACATATATATATATATATAATGTTTAAATAATGAGACAGACAGAAGATGGAGGATATGAGAATGTTTATTAATCTCTATAATTGTTTCAACCCATCATATGCCATATGATTTATTAACTAATATATATATATATGCATATTATCATCATCATTTCGTGTCTGTTGTTCATGCGGGCAAGAGTTAGACATATGCATATGTATAAACATAAATACATACATATATATATATATATGCATATATACATACATACATATATGTACATACTTACATATATATGTATATACATATGCGTATATGGGCACAGACAACAAAGTTATTTTATTCCACACGGGTAGTAATATAGGAAAAATTGAAGTTGCAAATGCGCTGAGAATAGTTCAAATATTTTTTATTATCATATTTAAAGCTTTAACCGGTTTCACAGTTTACACTGATTTTCAAGAAGTTCAAATTGAAAGACATGGCTTATGTCGCAGCTGTCTGCCCAAGGGCAGACCACAAATGTAATGGATATAAGTTGCTTACTTAAATACCTAAAAAGGGAATTTTGTGCCACAGAAGATCCAAACCAGTTTCAGCTGGAATCACTCCAACCATACGTTTTGTTTTTACTTTTTGCCACCAGGCAGTTAGGACAGTAAAAGTCAAGCTACAAACCCATGACATCCTGATTCTACCCAAAGCACAAGACACTGCCTCACACAATTCTCTGATTCCTTACCACATCCACAAGATGTTGGTTATCAGCGTGCAAAATGGAAGAAGAACAGTAATTGAGGTTGTAAAGAAATATTTATTTACTGTTACTTTGTATATATCCAAAACCACAATGGGTTGGTATGTATAATTAATAAATGGAAAAGCATGCGAGGTAAAAAAGAGTTAATTTCGGCCAGTGTGTGTGTATACATGATCTCATAGTGGTATATAGAGAGATATGGTAATGTTACAGAGAAAAGAAATTGAGTTAGTGAGAGTGATGGGACGAAACAACTGCTTTGTTGGTGAGTTACCATAGTTGTCCCTTTGTACCTTTTCCTTCAGAGACGGCGTTTTGTTCAGCCGGTCAGCCAGACTCGGTTCTCACCAATTGACTTTGGCTTACAGAGTTCTTGTTTTTATAACTATCCAAAACCAGCCAGAAGGACAGACATATTATTGAGAACAATAGATTTTGTTGGTGGTCTGTTATCTCTATTTCTAGATTTTGGTGGCCTGGAAGAGGTTAGAAGGGTCAAGTGGCAAAGACATTATTCTGCTTAGTGAAGGCATCTGGCAAATGTAATTGTTGTCACTCACAGAAAAATTATTGTTTTACCGTGAGAAAAGTGCTGTTGAACTGTTAAGTGAAATTTGGCGATCGAGGATCGAATCCACGCCATGCCTGCATGATCCACAACAACTATATAAATGTGCGGCATGTCAACTCATGGAAATAATACAAGAAACAAACAGCAAGGCTTAATTCCTCTGCTAAATTATACAATGGACCAAATAACACACCATATATTCTGTTGGTTGTATAGTTCATCTGTCATTTGGATAATTCAACTCTGGCTGTCGTTGGTTATAAGTGCTTAGTTATAAACAGCAGGAAAATATCATGATGCATGCTCCTGGAAAATCTCTCACATCACTGCCCATAAATGATTTGACAAAACTATTTATAAGCAGAAGGTAGGTTCTAGTGATGATTCAAGTTGTTTGAGGATGTATTACATGCAACATGATTGGGTCCAAGATCCTTATCTCGTGCAATACTCAACCAAATGTTCCTAACTCACATGATAGGTCAAACGACCAAAGATTAACGTGGAACCTATTTATGGCTAGTTGAACATAAAATGTTGGAACAAAAATGGGTCTCACAACAGATTTGCGAAAGAAACAGTTCTCATGTTTCACAGTTGAAAAACAGATTCCCTCCAACGTGCATTTGTTTGTGCCTTGTTAAATTACTATTATATGCAAAAGATTTTCCACATACTTGACAGTAGAAAGGTTTGCCTCCAGTATGTATTATTTTATGTGCTGTTATATAACTACTGGCCAAAAAGGACTTGCCACATATATCACAGTGATAAGGTTTCTCTCCAGTGTGACTTCGTATATGGACAACAAGTTTTGAATTATTAATAAAGGTTTTCCCACAAAATTCACAGTAATGTAAGTTCTCTCCCGTGTGAATTCTTTTATGAGTTGTTAAATTACTATTATCACGAAAACATTTCCCACACAATTCACAGCGATAGGGTTTTACTCCAGCATGTAACCTTTGGTGTTTTGTTAAATCACTGTTAGAGATAAAGGATTTCGCACATATTTCACAGTAGAAGGGCTTTTCTCCAGTATGGCTCCGCTTATGGATTGCAAGATGGGAATTCTGAGTAAAAGCTTTACCACATATCTCGCAGGGAAACGGTTTCTCTCCACTGTGTATTCTTTTATGTGTTGTTAAATTACTCTTATCGTGAAAAGACTTACCACATACATCACACTGAAACGGATTTCCTCTGTTGTGTATCTTCATGTGTGTTTTCAAATTACTACTGTTAACAAAACATTTCCCACATATTTCACAGGGATAAGGTTTTTCTTCTGTATGTGTTGTCTTGTGAACTACAAGATGGGAATTCTGTGTAAAACTCTTCCCACATACTTCACAACGAAACGGCTTTTCTCCAGTATGGATTCTTTTATGCCTGGTCAAACAACTGCTAGAGATAAAACATTTCCCACATATTTCACAATGAAAAGGTTTTTTACCCGTGTGTATAATCTTATGTGCTGTTAAATAACTTTTAATGAAAAATGATTTTCCACATATTTCACAGTGATATGGTTTCACTCCAGTATGACTTCGTACGTGAATAATAAGTTTTGAATTATTATTAAAAGACTTTCCGCAAGTCTCACACTGAAACGATTTTTTCCTGTTGTGTATTTGTTTGTGAGCGAAAACTTCGTGTTCGGAAGAATATTTTTTCCCACAAATCTCACAACGATGATCAGTGATATTTCTGTGGGATGATGTTTCACTGGATAAACCTTGTTTCTTACCATTGTCTTCTTCTCTTACTGAATCCCTATTGTTAACAGCTGGGTTACAAGTCTCGAAGTCATTAACGTCTTCCATATCAACTCTCGAAGGATTCTTCAAAAACTGGCAAAATTCCGTAAATACAATCTATTATGGTTCAGCTCCTCGTCTTGGAAATCGTGCGGTTCTAATTAAATGATTTAATTAGAAACATAACAAGTTCCCGGTGACATCGACAAGTTTTCCTCCGCGTCTAACTCATACCGGTGACACCAATGAAAAATCCCTTACATAATATAATACAGTCAGAAACAATACCGAATTGTATCCAATCTATTATAAATTAAACGATCTTTCGTTTGGATTACATTTTACGTCATTTCTAATCCACGTGCGTTTGTTTATGTTTCCGTAAAAGGGTTTTAGGGTTAGGGTTACGGAAAGCGACGATCTTGTTCAGAAACATAAAAAAACGCAGGTGGATTAGAAGTGACATAAAATGTATGGCATAACTACAGGGTTT
>NC_069007.1:18502611-18504549 GCF_001194135.2 Octopus bimaculoides
TCTTAACGAAAACATTTAAATCAAACAAAAATCAAACGAGAATTATTTCTGCCATTCCCCGCCCTCGTCCCCCAAGATAAATGTTTTTAAGTGTTCACTTCTTGATGGACTTTCAATTCAAATGTACAAAATACAGATTCCTCACGTTCCACAGTTAAAATATTTCTCTTTAGAATGTATGTGTGTTCTCGTGCTTTTTTAAGCGACAATTCGTAATAAATGATCTTCCACATATGGCACAATGGTACGGTCTTTCTCCAGAATGTATCCGTTTGTGAACTACAAGATGAGAATTGTTACTAAACGATTTACCACAAACATCACAGTGATAAGGTTTCTCTCCGGTGTGGCTACGTATATGAATTACAAGATGAGAGTTATTAATAAAAGATTTTCCACAGATTTCACAGCGATAGGGTTGTTCCCCTGTGTGAATTCTCTTATGTATTGTTAAATTACTGTTCATCATAAAAGTTTGCCCACAAATATCACAATGATAGGGTTTTTCTCCAGTGTGTATCCTTTTGTGGTAAACAAGGCTGGAATGATCAGAGAAGGATTTCTCGCATAATCCACAGTGGAACGGTTTTTCACCTGTGTGACCACGTATGTGGATTGTAAGCTTCGACTTTTCAACGAAAGATTTCCCACATATCTCACAGTGAAATGGGTTTTCTCCGGTGTGACTACGAACATGGATAACGAGATTCGAATTTTGAGAGAAACTCTTCCCACATATTTCACAATGAAACGGTTTCTCTCCAGTGTGGATTCTTTTGTGTCTGTTTAAATTACTATTATTTTCAAAAGATTTCCCACAAATTTCGCAATGACAGGAGTTTTCTCCGTTGTGTAGTCTTTTATGTCGGTTCAAATTACTATTATTGACAAAATATTTTCCACAAATTTCACAGTGAAACGGTTTCTCTCCGGTGTGACTTCGTACATGAATGACAAGATGAGAATTATTATTAAATGAATTTCCACATATTTCACAGTGATACGATTTTTCTCTGTTGTGTATTTGTTTGTGAGCGAAGACTTCGTGTTCCGAAGAAAATCTTTTCGCACAAGTCTCACAACGATAATCAGTAATATTTCTATGCAATGATATTTGTTTAGTAAATGCTTCACTGGATAAACGTTGTTTCTCACCATCGTTTTCTTCTCTTACTGAATCTCTATTGTCAACAGCTGGGATACAAGTGTCGAAATCATTAACTTCCTCCATATCAACTCACAAAGAATTCTTCAAAAACTGACAAATCTCCGTAAATAAAATCTATTATGGTTTAGTCCATTGCTTTAAATCTCATGCAGTTCTAAATAAATGATTTAATTAGTTTAACTCAGTTAATTAGAAACATAACAGGTGCCCGTGTAATCGACAAGTTTTTCCCCCTCGTCTGCATCATACCGGTGAAAGCCGTTAGAAGTTCCTCACATAATTTTAATACAGTCAATAAACACACTTGATTATATCAACTTTGCGTCAAACAAACCACGATAGGAAAAGAAAAGAAAATCCCTTCCCCCAGAGATATACCTAGTATGTATCAACGAATGGGATGCATTCGATGTCGTTCGACTTGATAGAAGTAGTAGCCAAATTCCCTCCGATATCAACTCACAAAAAATTCTACAAAAACTGACAAATCTCCGTAAATAAAATCTTTTATGGTTTAGTCCATTGCTTTAAATCTCATGCAGTTCTAAATAAATGATTTAATTAGTTTAACTCAGTTAATTAGAAACATAACAGGTGCCCGTGTAATCGACAAGTTTTTTCCCCTCGTCTGCATCATACCGGTGAAAGCCGTTAGAAGTTCCTCACATAATTTTTATACAGTCAACAAACACACTTGATTATCAACTTTGCGTCAAACAAACCACGAGAGGAAAAGAAAATCCCTTCCCCCAGAGATATACCTAGTATGT
>NC_069007.1:18504902-18506334 GCF_001194135.2 Octopus bimaculoides
GCATCCCACACTAAACGGCGGTGCAACAGCATGGCCGCAGCTTTCAGCTGAAACTATGGAAATAAAAAAGTTGAAGGATGAATACGAAACAATCGGCCCTCGATTCAAATTTGAAACTTTTCTGCTGATTAAAAAAAAAAAGTATACGAATTGATGTATTTGTCTGTATGTGTATATATATATAAAATATAATATAATGTAAGGATTGGTAGCTTTGACTTATGAAGTCCCTCTAAGCGTGAGGCATTATTGTATAGTAATGCCCTTATATAAATTAAATTATATATAAAATATATATATTTCGGTGCGAATGGTTTCTTTTACGGCGCCGTTTTTACAATCTTGTAAATTAAGTTTATATATTTCTCTTGTTTAGACTTATTTGGTCAAATAGGTAAGTTTCCGCATCGAAACAGTGGCTGAACACAGAACATCGGCGTCATTTCTTCATTGCGATCAGAGAATTCGTGATGTGGCTTAAAACGGCTCCAAAATCGGTTATAAACCGTAAACCTTACAACGCGATCATTACTTTCGTCATTTCGTAATCAAGAACGCACTGATTCCCTATTTACACCTGAGAACGGTAAGTTGATAAAGAACAGTTCTAAGTTTTGCCTCTTAACTAAATTCTTAATCTTTTCCAGTCTTGATTGCTTCCTTTTTCCGTTTGGGACCGAATATTTTCATCGTCTGATGTGTGAAAATAGTTATATTTACCCCAATGGATACACTTGTAATTGTAACGAAATGAAGACACATAACAACATTGGTAAAAAGGGGCCTAATGCAGTTTCGCCCCTCTCCTTCAAAAATGCCCCTTTTTTTTCAAACTGGCACGAACTGATTAGATTTTGGGATCTGTTTTTTTATTACCCATGCGGGCCAACATAGAGGGGAGATTAGATTTTGGGATCGATCCGGTACCGGGCAACGATTCTGGATTATCTTTTTTTGTATATATATTTTCTTTACTATACAGACGTAAGTGTGGCTGTGTGGTAAGTAGCTTCCTTACCAACCACATGGTTCCGGCTTCAGTCCCACTGCGTGGCACCTTGGGCAAGTGTCTTCTACTATAGCCTCGGGCCGACCAAAGCCTTATGAGTGGATTTGGTAGACGGAAACTGAAAGAAGCCCGTCGTATATATATATATATATATATATATATATGTGTGTGTGTGTGTGTGTGTGTATGTTTGTGTGTCTGCGTTTGTTCCCCCAACATCGCTTGACAATGCTGGTGTGTTTACGTCCCCGTAACTTAACGGTTCGGCAAAAGAGACCGATAGAATAAGTACTAGGCTTCTAAAGAACATTTATATGTTAAACTTTCACAGTTCTCTTGTACACACACATACATACACACATACACATTTTCAGCGTTGAACATTACCCTCCCATTTCCATTGAACGCGCACGCAAACATACC
>NC_069007.1:18506390-18507034 GCF_001194135.2 Octopus bimaculoides
CACATACACATTTTCAGCGTTGAACATTACCCTCCCATTTCCATTGAACGCGCACGCAAACATACGACTCTTTTACATACACACATACATGCATACATACACATTTTCAGCGTTGAACATTACCCTCCCATTTCCATTGAACGCGCACGCAAACATACCACTCTTTTACATACACACATACATACATACATACACATTTTCAGCGTTGTACATTACCCTCCATTTCCAACGTACGCGCACATACTCACACTTCAAACGCCTTTTATCGGCCTTTTAACTCCTTCCTCCGTTATTCATCTATCACCCCCTTCCTTTCTCATTCGTACCACGCTCTGTTTGCCATTTAACTCCTCTACCTTCACCTCTCACTCAGGATAGGAACGCCTTTTTTTTTCTGTTGAGGGCTTTTTTGCCCCTTTATTAGACTATTTTCCTCAGTCATTGCACGGTGATCTCCATAAGCTTTAAGCTTATATAAAAATACAGTAGAGACGAAACCGAGAGAGAGAGAGAGAATAGGTGAAAGAGAATGTACAGCTGTTGTTGTTGGCACTCCGTCGCTTACGACGTTGAGGGTTCCAGTTGATCCGATCAACGGAACAGCCTGCTCGTGAAATTAACGTGCAAGTGGCTGAGCACTCCAC
>NC_069007.1:18507044-18510996 GCF_001194135.2 Octopus bimaculoides
AGTTGATCCGATCAACGGAACAGCCTGCTCGTGAAATTAACGTGCAAGTGGCTGAGCACTCCACAGACACGTGTACCCTTAACATAGTTCTCGGGGATATTCAGCATGGCACAGAGTGTGACAAGGCTGACCCTTTGAAATACAGGCACACCAGAAACAGGAAGAAAGAGTGAGAGAAAGTTGTGGGGAAAGAGTACAGCAGGGTTCACCACCATCTCCTGCTGGAGCCTCGTGGAGCTTTAGGTGTTTTCGCTCAATAAACACTCACAACGCCCAGTCTGGGAATCGAAACCGCGAGTCCGCTGTCCTAACCACTGGGCCATTGCGCCTCCACTAGAATGTACAGCACAATTCTAGAAACGAGGCTTTCATAGGCTACTACCAAAAGAATGTAGATATCTAAAAGAGAATTTCTCAGTGGAAAGGATTAGTTAGGGTGAAACTGCCCAAGGAGGGTTACAAAGGGGAAGGAAAATGTGTACTGTTGAATATCGATAGGTAGGATGCGTTCAGGAATCATAATCAAGGTTTATTTGATGGCCTACCACCCGCAACTTGATTTGACGGCCTACCACCCGCAACTTTATTTGATGGCCAACCACCCGCAACTTGATTTGATGGCCTATACCACCCGCAAATTTATTTGATGGCCTACCACCCGCAATTGAATACAGTGAGTTGTTAAAGGAGGAGTATATACAATATACGAAAATGATGTCAACTTCTTTTTTAAAAAAGGAAAAACTGTCCAAAATAATGTCTAAATGTAACCATTCGACTTGGTGGGTATTGCGCCTCATTTTATCATTTTCATGATTTCATTCGGTTTTTCTTTAATTTTTTCTTCCTTGCTCGATTTCTTTTGTATTTTTATTTCCCTAATTATGTGTTTTGTGGTAATCTTCAAGTTTAGGAGGATAAAAAAAATAAATAAAAATATTCAAGGGAAGTAACTGAACGTCTTACCAGTATTATCCGTTTTCTTCTAGCTGTTTATAAATAAATCACACCCTAACCCTAACGTCAATCAAATCACGTGTGTGATTTATTTATAAACAGAGATGTACGGAGAATACTGGTAAGACGTTCAGTTACTTCCCTTGAATATTTTTATTTATTTTTTTATCCCCCTAAACTTGAAGATTACCCACTATTTTTATTGTGTGTGTGTGTGTGTGTGTGTGTGTGTGTGGAGGCGCAATGGCCTAGTGGTTAGGACAGCGGACTCGCGGTTTCGATTCCCAGACCGGGCGTTGTGAGTGTTTATTGAGCGAAAACACCTAAAGTTCCACGAGGCTCCAGCAGGGGATGGTGACAAACCCTGCTGTAATCTTTCACCACAACTTTCCCTCACTCTTTCTTCCTGTCTCTGTTGTGCCTGTAATTCAAAGGGTGAGCCTTGTCACGCTGAATATACCCGAGAACTACGTTAGGGGTACACGCGTTTGTGGAGTGCTCAGCCACTTGCACGTTAATTTCACGAGCGTCGTAAGCGATGGAGTGCCAACAATAACAAATTGTGTGTGTGAATACAAATACATAAAGCTGAAATGCTTGCACACACACATTATCTTTCATATACCCGTACATACATAAATATAGACATTGTGCAAGTGGGTATGTGCGTACGCATGCTAGCCTCTCCAAGAAAATGAAATGCAATCTAAAAAATTATGAAAATGGAACATATATACAAAATCAATGGTGTATGCAAAAAATTAGAAAGATTCATCCATTTAAAAATATGTTATACTAAAAAATAAAACTGAAACGGGAAACGAGCACCTGTAGGATATGAACAAACATATCAAACCATACAAGGGGTAGACAATATCGTTTGCAAATTCTTGATTGCTTTTTCATAAGATTTTTTTTTACTGTGCACACTTGTCAGGGTTAGTGGCAAGAGAATTCATATTAAAGCCAACTTGTTTACATTGTTTCTTGCACACTGAAATTAATACTACATGAAAATGTTGCAAAACACAGCTGTAATCCTCTGGAAGTCACTTAGTTAAATGTATATTCACCTCTCATACCTCCTGACTTATATATATATATATATATATATTTATATATAATGTGTGTGTGTATGTGTATATATATATATATATATATATATATATACACACACACACACACACACATGCATGGGCATGGTGGTGTGGTTAAGAGGTTTTTCTCCCAACCATATGCTTTTAGGTTCAATCTCCTGTGTAGAACTTTTGGTGTCTTCTACAATACCCCCAGGCCAACCAAAGCTTATAAGTAGTGTCTGGTGGACAGAAACTGAAAATAGGCCATGATACACATGCATTTTGATTGTGTGTGTCCTTGTTTTGACATCATGTGATAGTTGTAAGCGACACTATCGTACAGATGTTGCCGTTTATTTCCAATATTCCACAAACACATGTCTAGCCAAGGTGAAATAATAAATTAAAAGGTAAAGTTCCATTGTTTAGGTAAATGTTTAAATGTATAGTTTACCAATATAAAAATATTGCATGTCTACTATTGAATCTATTTTTGAAGTACCTATTTTTTATTTTATTTTTTTTTTCTATTGTTTCAGACTTTCAAATGGCATTAATGTGAAGGAGGTTTTCCCCTTCAACTGAACCACCAATATGTATTTCCTAAAGACTGATGTGATGCTATACAGAATAGAAATGACTTTGCTGATATAAACTTATGGTAGAATTACTGTGAAGTATTTACTCTAAACTGTGAAAGTATAGAAATATGCAAAGAAAGACAAACATATTTTGTTGAGAAAAGAAAGTATGGAAAATGAATTATGTGAGAACAAGATTAAGCATAAATCACAATCTAAAAATATTGATTTTGCTGATGAGACACTTAAACTGAGAGGCAAAAAGACCATACCAACATGATCTCAGTAACAAGCTATTCTCCCACATCAGTAATTTAACCACTCACTGACATATTCATATGAGGGTCAGCTAGGTTGGCCAAGATACTCTCATGGATTGTGACCAAATGAGGTTTATTTTTCACACACTTCTTCCATCAGTGTTGCTGTGTTTGGATCCCATTGGTAGAGAAGTTGTTGGTCAAAAAAAGTCATTGACAGCAGATGTGACATCATCATTACTGCAATATTTGTTCCCAGCCAAGTGTTTTTGCCATATTGGGTAACAGATGGAGTCAAATCAGGAGAATATGGAGGGGCATCATCCAGTTCAAAGCCATAGTCATTCACAGCAGCCACTGAAACCAAGGACTTGTGCACTAGAGTATTCTCCTGATGAAACAAGACACCTATCAGTTTTCCTTGGTGTTTGGTTCTGATAGCCTTCCATAACTGTCTCAGCAAGTTGGCATAGTTCTCTCCATTGATGGTGTGACCCTTTTGAGGACAGTCAATAAACACAATTCTTTTTGTATCCCAAAAAACTGTAGCTGTCAACTTCCCTGCAGATGAAATGATCAAGGCCTTCTTTGGAGTAGATGAGGAGGGATGTTCACACTGCATGGACTGTTTCTTTGTCTTTGGCTCTGAACCACTCATTCTGGGTTAAGAAATGTTCAAGAAAACCACCTGGATCTGATTTAAACAAATGTCAGATTTTCCCATGATGTGATCAGCCTGGTGAACTTTTGATCAGGTGCCAGATGTGGCACCCACTGTGCAAAAACTGTCATTATGCCCAAGTTCATTTTTGCAGAATATTCTTAACTCTCTCATGGGATATGCTAATAGCACTGGCTATCTGATTTTTTAGTCGTTCACCTGTTATCCATCACCATGTAGTGAATTAGTTCAGTACTCTCCTTGATAGTGGTAATTGCAGGACAGCCAGAACATGGGTCATCTTCAAGACTCTCCCTTTTCTTCCTAGATTCAGCTGCCCACTTTTGCACTGTTGATAAAGCTGGAGTGTCATTTCCTAATATAGCAGCCATTTCTTAACCATGAATGCCCTTT
>NC_069007.1:18511024-18520528 GCF_001194135.2 Octopus bimaculoides
GTACTTTGTTTCATAAAAATTGGCTACAGGAGCCTTGAAAAGAAGTAGCTGTGGGCTGGACAAAAACACAAATTATACAAATAAACACAAAATGAGATATTGAATCTCTTACAATTATTCAACCATGGACACAATGTCCTCACAAAAATGAGGCGCTTTTGTCCAATCTAGTTTCAACTCGAGGCACCAAAGCTCCTACTCCTCCTCCCGACTAGGCTACTTGCCTCCTTGAAGCACCTTGATGGTGTTATGTTGCACTTTAGGGCAAATCTATTTGTGTCCTTGGGGAATGAGTCCAAAATTCTGCATAGATCATTTTCCTATATGACCTCCGCAGCTACCTGCGTAGGCCAATCAGGGGCCTCCATGCAGTCCAGAAGCCCTTTCCTTCAGCATTTTCTTTCCAACTTCTTAATGAAGTTCTTACAGCCCCTCTCTTGTGAAAGAAGACCACATATTCCAACTCCAACTCCATGGGAATGGTCATAGTTTCCTCCGTCGGTGGCACAATTCCCACCAATGGGATTTCAGGACATGCCAGCAGTGTACCACTAACCGCCGGCAAAGATCCATTTTTTCTTTTTCTTCCCTTGTGCTATGAGAGGGTAGAGTTCTATTGTTTTATCCGGAAGATCTTCCCTCCCTCCCACGGCCTTCGGTGGGCCTCCATTGTTGCCAACCTTCTTCCTCTTACAGCCCTTTTTTTTTTGAGGAGGTTTCCACCGCGACTGTTTCTATCCCCCATTCCGACTGGAGAGAGGTAGATTCCTTTGTCACCAACTGTTCCAGGACCTTGCTCTGATCCTGGAGATAGTTTTTTTTAAATATGGCCTGGTTCCAGGTACAGGTGACACTTCGGGCCCTCAAGTATCACCAGATACCTGTTTCTGGCCATCCTTAAAAAAATCTGGAAACACCAGATCTTTTGCGGCTGATTGCGTCCACAAGGTCAAAACAGCTTTTGACTCAACCTAATCAGCCGTCGGCAATAACTTCACATTTAATAGTTTGGGTCCTCTGCCACCCAGACCCTGGAGGAAAGTGTCCCCTATCCACTTGGGCTCCATCCAGGGTGGCAGCCCGCAGACCCAAGCTCTTGTCAGTTGGTACTTCATAATACCACACTGTCAAATTTTGTCCATTTTTAAGAGAAGCCGCGACTAGTTACTTTTGAAGTCTTCTTAGAACTGTGAATTGTCAGTTTATCTGGAAGGAAGCAATGCCATTATTGATAAGGGGAGTTGAAATTAATGCACAAAAGATTTCACAGCTCTAGCAGGATTCCTTCATAGTCAGCATATGAACTTTTCAGCCCACCTTTGTACAGGCGAGAAACCATATCATGTGATATCTGTTGTGAATCATTCTCTTTCAAAGAGGTAAGCTCTTTAGACACTGATGCATTCATACAGGTGAGAGACCATATTATGGTGATCATCATCATCATCATCATCATCGTTTAACGTCCGCTTTCCATGCTAGCATGGGTTGGACGATTTGACTGAGGACTGGTGAAACCGGATGGCAACACCAGGCTCCAGTCTAATTTGGCAGAGTTTCTACAGCTGGATGCCCTTCCTAACGCCAACCACTCAGAGAGTGTAGTGGGTGCTTTTACGTGTCACCCGCACGAAAATGGCCACGCTCGAAATGGTGTCTTTTATGTGCCACCTGCACAAGCCAGTCCAGGGGCACTGGCAACGATCTCGCTCGAAAATCCTACGGGAGCCAGTCAGACGGTACTGGCAATGGCCACGCTCAAAATGGTGCATCTCATGTGCCACCCGCACAAGAACCAGTCCAGGGGCACTGGCAACGATCTTACTTGGCTTGCCGGGTCTTCTCACGCACAGCACATAAAATTATCACTGAACTAAACACAAGCACTTTCATACTGGATAGAAGCCTTATTGGTGTCATGTGCATGATGGATCCTTCTCTTGAAATGGTACATTATCTTTTCGTGTACACATTCATACGGGAGAAAAGCCTTACTGCTGTCATTTACGTAGTAAATCCTAATCTTGAAACTGAGACTTAACTACTCACATATGTATTCACACTGGAGAAAAACCATACCACTCTTCAGAGAGACTTTCTTGGCTCGGTGATACTCTCTTTTAGCCAACAGCTCCTCAGAGTTTTAAAATTTCTGGCCATCCAGAGAATATTGTTTGGATTTTGAAGCTATGGGTTGCAATCAATTGTGAAATAACCAAACAGAGAAATGGGTGGTACAGAAGCTGTAGTGAGACTGCAGGCAGTTGGAGTAGGCTTAATTCCCGCAAGTAGAATCTCTCAAGAGAAGAGTAGTGCTTAAGGAAGTTTTTGTCCCAGGGTGACATCACAACAAAAGTTTGGGGTGACAGAGAATGTGACAGTCAAAATAATCAATCGAAAATTATACTGACTACTTCCATCAGTTAATTCTACGTTATTTTGTTAATTTTACAAGTTAATTTCTTGTTATCTTGCTGAATTTACAAATTATGCAGTGTTTGGAACATGGTATATGTTCTGTTATGTGTTTAGAACACAGTCTATGCTCTGTAAAATTTGATCGTTAATAATTTCACTTAGCACTGCAGTAAGTAGTACATACAAGGTGCATTCTGTAAGTTTTGAGACTTTTACAGGAAAGGCATTTTTTTAATTTCAAAAAGGTCCAAAACTCTTATCCTTTTCTAAGTAGGATCCACCGACTTCATTGCACTTGCTGTAGTGCTCCAGCCACTTTGTGAAGGGCTTCCATGAAAGTCCTCCAAAGTGAAGGTGTCCAGGACACGTGTCACATTCTTTCATCTCTTTCAACTTGGGGAAGGACCAAAAGTCACAGGGAACAAGGTCTGGATTTTAGGAAGAGCGAGGAATACTTTTGATGCCCATCTCTGTGAAAAGTAGTTGGTTACCAGGATGGAATTGTGAACAGGTGCATTGTCCTGGTGCAGGTACTTTGATATGGCAAACTGTGATGCTCTCTGGGAAGCCCTCAACAAATCTGGGTGGTGCCCCCAAAAAGATGGTCAGAGAAATGAGATGGTATGATGGCCTCTGTGGGGTGGAAGGTGGTTCAGCTTTTTATACATTCCTTATGAAGAATGGAACCAAGCAGGGTTGTGTAATGGCCATTGTCTTGTTTGCAGTTTACTTCTCAGCCCTGCTACATTCAGAGATGTTAACAAAGGTGCGCTTATCCAGTTTAGGACAGATGGAAACATTTTGAATCCACACCGCCTGGGAGCCAGACCCCGAACGATAAGGCTTCATTCTGGAAATGTAAACGTCATTTTATGGGTCAAGGCTTAGTGGTCAGGGTGTTGGACTCATGATAGTAATATTGTGGTTTTGATCCCTGGACTGAGTGATGCATTGCGTTCTTGAGCAAGACATTTCATTTCATGTTGCTCCAGACCACTCAGCTGGTAAAAATGAGTAATCCTGCGACAGACCGGCATCCTGTCTAAGGAAGAATACATATGCCAGAGAAACCAGGAAACTGCACCTATGTTCCTTACAGAGTAATGTGGACTTAGCAAATGTCATTTTTTGTCTCTCTGCCAAACAATCATCCAGTCTATCAGATGCCACTGTTATAATCTGTGATGCCTCCAAGTTGCCTGTCTTGTTGGAAAACTATATTAGTAATTGTTACTTTTAACTTTCTGTGTTTTTCCAGGAGGAGGTGACCATTAAGGTTCTGCCTTCCAGTGTAATTCTTTGCTGGTACTTTCTTCTGTGTAGAGTCATCCTTATCAATTTAGGCATTGAAGCCTTCCAGGAGGATTAGCTTTGGTGCGTGCATTGACAGACAGCTCAACCAACACACTAACCGAACCACGTATTTACAAACACCGGGAACTTTCTTGACTCAAAAAGTCTTGTCGCTTTGTTAGCAACCAGCTTCAACTCTCTCAGGAAGAACTTGACTATGAGCCCTCTCGTACCTCTGGTATTGGTGCTTTTCCTTGACAGACTACTCCAGCAATCTCATGAAGTTTCCATTTTCTGTCACACTTTATGGTCTTGTTGTTGCGTCTGACTTTCTCATTCTCAGCCATAAGCAATGTGGTGATTGCTCTTGTTTTTGCGGTTTTGAATTCCTCTGCTACCGAGGAAATTAGTTTGTGGAGCTTAGAGAGGTCTTACTGAACAAACAGAGCTGAAATTTGGGGCAATGCTTAGCCATCTTCATATGAGCTTACTACACAGCTTTTCCATTGCCTGTGTCCAAGTCTTTAAAAAGTTATAAAGTGAAAATGGCCACTGCAGTCTAGGTATGATGTCATACTGGAAACACCATACTTTGAACCTTCCAAACAACTGGCTTTTATCAACTGCCATTCGCTGGTTGTCTAGTTCGGTTTTGGTGTCTTCAGCATTACCAGTATCCTTAAGAGTATGATAGCAGACTCCTTTTTCTTGGAGTGTTGGAACCCCAGAGCCCTGAAGGTGTCATCTTCAGCTTTCTTTTTAAGGAAACTTTTCAAGCTTTCATTTCATATTTCAAAAAAATATTCAAACAGTGAAAATTTCAAAAGAAAACCAGATTTAATAGTTTTATCAGTTGATGATCAGAAATGAATAACTCTGACCACTGGCTATTGGAACCTTTCTGTTATAATGTATTAAAGAATGCTCTAACTTTGTATTGTGTCCTGTAATTTATTGCTTCTGATAAATCAACAGATATGGATCAAAACAGTTTGATTGAAATTTCTTGGTGATACTAATCCTCAGCTATTGAAAGTTTCAAATTTCCATCACGCTTTGAAATTCGGAGTACCAAGGAATATCAAACTGTTTTGATCCATATATATAACTCCCAATAAATGTATTGAGTGCCCATCTTTCATTTGTCCACTCACTCGTATATGTATATCAGGCTGAGTAGAAAGTAAGCAACGTTTTGAAACATGAAATTCATCACAATATATTTCAAATACAAAGACTCACACGCATATATATATATACAAATAAAAGGGTAAAGGATTATCAATTTATTAATTAATTAATAATTAATAATTTTTACCAAGCCCTTCGGTATGTAAACACCATTATTTGTGAAGAACTTATTTAAAAGTTCTTATACATTTATAAACATAATTAAGGGATCAGCAACAGCTGCTTATCCCTTAATTATGTGTATCATCATCATCGTTTAACGTCCGCTTTCCATGCTAGCATGGGTTGGACGATTTGACTGAGGACTGGTGAAACCGGATGGCAACACCAGGCTCCAATCTAATTTGGCAGAGTTTCTACAGCTGGATGCCCTTCCTAACGCCAACCACTCAGAGAGTGTATATATATATATATATTATAATATTAGGGATAAAAATCCTTGAACTCTACATCTTTCCCATCTGGATGTTCTTCAAGTCCTCAAACAAAGACAACACTTTCTCTTGAATGATTTCTTGGCTAATAGTAGCACATTGACGATTCAGCCTATCAATCCAAAGAGAAAGAAGACTTTCCATTTCTTCAAATATTTGCCTCTTTTCTTATAGGTTACAGTGTTCTTCACCCCTGGAGCTTCAGATTTGACATGTGCTAAAATCTATGTATATATATACGTGTGTGTGTGTGTGTGAGCATTTCTTTGTAATGGACAGCAGAAACGCATGTGAACACCTGTTGTCAACTTACCAATGTATGTATGTATGTATATACGTGTGTTTGTGTGAGCATTTCTTTGTGATGGACAGCTGAAACGCAGCATGTGAACACCTGTTGCCAACTTACCAACCCTCTCTCTCTCTCTCCTAAAAACTACGTATTCTTCACATCCATCTTTCTTTCCCTTTGGTATTTTAATTTACTTATTGGTGTGTGTCTATGTATTCATATGCATGCAGCGCCCATCATAATATATTTTCATCTTTCACCACAAAGCTCCGCCCACTGTTTGGAAATTTCCAAATTTAGATTCTTTCATTCAACTTCTATTTTACTCCTCTCATTCAAGTTCTAGCGTAACTAGACTGTGTGCCACCCGGGCCGGACCCCACAAAAAAATACATATTGCCTAGACCCAAATGTGCCACCCGGGGGCCTACCGCCCCACCCCCTAACTACGCTAGTGCCTCACACCTTCCTTATACAACAGCAAAAATAACCCAACGATAGTCAAGAGTTTCAGAAGTTATAACATCAAATTATTTCCCATCATCCCTTTACACACCAACACCCTATTTGTTATGCCACGTCACCTACTGCTGCCGTTTCCACCCACGTTAACAGCAGGTCGTGATACTGACAACCTCAACCAATCACCAATATGATTATAATTGGCTCAGAAATCACTTCCAAACTATGTCTTGACCATAACATGCATGGATATCTTACTGAATGCAACACATTTCTCCAGACTCTTCGATTATTTTCTTTCTTGCATTTGAAGAGCGGGTTTTTTTCTTGAAATATTATAAAGCTATTAAACAACCTATGTAAGGTAATAATACAATATCCTTTTCTTTCTTATCGTTTATTGACATCAACTCATATATTTTGATCAACAAGTCATCGACATTGCTCTAAGATTTTCAAGCATTTATCTCTTTTATACATACTGTAATGCTTCAAGTAAATTACAATACACCTTCACACATTGTGTGTATATGCGTGAGCATGCATTTTCACGTGTGTTTAAATATATGTGTATATGCTTGGACAGATATATATATGTATATACAAGCGTTTGTGAATATAGTTATGTTTATGTTCAGGGTGTTCAGACTAAGTTTGACAGTTTGCGTAAAAGGAAAAAAAAACACAATGTCACATCCAAAAATTAAAGTATTATAAAAAATCAAAATCATATTCAACAAGATTGTGATTGAGAGGTAAGTTTTGTAGCGTACACTCGATTGAAATCCTTCTCTCCCCTTTATTATATAAACGTGCATTCGAACGTAGCAGGTAACAGCTAGCCTTTGGCCGCTATTTGGACCCAGTTGTGTCCACTACTCTGATTGGTTGGTATTGGCGCAATTTGTCTCTTACTCTGTCGCGGTCTGGGAATCGAAACCGCGATCCTATGACCGCTGCCCTAACCACTGGGCCATTGCGCCTCCACCATAGCAATTAAATACAATGCATAACACATTTCATTGTTTTAAATGATATAAATAAGTCATTTTTACCTGTTTCAGATTTTCTACAAATTAGTTACGAAAGAAATGGACAAAAAGATAGTGATCCCAATTTTGTCTATGTGCACCGTTATTTCCATGTATGTTGTATGGAAGTTTTTTCTGAACAGTGGCAATATTAAACAAGTAGTCGAAATGCACCTTAAATACTTGGTTGATTCGGAACAGTGTCGGATTCCCAATATTAATCCATTCGATACTTCTGTACGTAAACATTTCCGGATAAGTAAATGGCGACCCTGTCCGGGTAACGCTTCTTTGACGTATCAGGAGAATAATATTTTAAGAATTAATAAGACTGTTATCAAACAACAATACAAAAACGATTATCCTTTATGTAAAATATATCCAATATTGAGACTTGATATTGACGATGATCATATCGAATATATGAACGAATCCTTACAGTTTAAAGAAGACGTGAATATATCTCATGAATTCATAAAAGTTCAATGTTTTGATAGAGATAATAAAAAAATCTATGTCAATTTCCATGCCTTTGTTCAGATGAAGGAATTACCGCACGCAGATAGATCGAATAATACCTATGACAATGCCATTATCTCCTCAGATGATTCTGTGAAAAACAGTCACTCTACAAATTCCGTTGATAAAGAAAACAAGCTTTCATTAAATGTTCTTTTAATAGGAGTTGATTCAGTTTCGCGACTGAACTTCATACGACAAATGTCACTAACTCGTCGATTCTTATTAGATCATGGAGCTATTGAGATGCTTGGTTACAATAAAGTGGCTGATAATACATATTCCAACATGATACCATTTCTTACTGGTAAATATGAAGACGAACTACCTGAATCAAAGAACCTAGATTTGATACCGTTTGATGAATACGATATAATTTGGAAACATTACAATAAATCCGGTTACGTTACTATGTTTACAGAAGATTCAACATCTGGAGCCATGTTTAACTATCTAAAATTCGGTTTTAAGAAACAACCGACAGACCATTACTTCAGGCCATTTGCACTAGAAAGAGAGAAAGAACATAGCTTTTGGTCAAATAATGGGTTTTGTTTTGGTAATCGTATGGAAGTAGCTATTAATTTACAATATACATATGATTTTATTAGAGTCTATAAAGATAAACCATATTTCACTTTAACATTCATCACACGCATTTCACATGATGACATGAATAAGGCTGGACGAGGAGACTTTGAATATCTAAAGTTCCTTCAGAAATCTTCTAATCAAAATCTACTAAACAATACTATTTTGTTTTTCTTTTCTGATCATGGATTTAGATATGGCCAGTTTCGTGAAACTTATGTCGGTCGACTGGAAGAACGGCTTCCTACTATGTATGTACTTCCGCCTGAATGGTTCAGGGATAAATTTCCTACTTTATGGAATAATCTTAGAGTAAACACTCACAGACTAACAACACCGTTTGATATATATGAAACCCTACAAGATATCTTGGATATCGAAAAAGCAGAAGAACGTTCTAAATCTAATGAAGTTGACAATAAAAATCTAATACGAATCAGCCTCTTCAGAAAGATACCTTTAAACCGTTCTTGTGAGAGCGCCGCTATTAAACCACATTGGTGTACGTGTCACTTCTTTACTTCAGTTGCTGTTAATAATACAATTGTAATTATCGTAGCTAATTATCTCGTGAGTTATATAAACAATATGATATTAAATTCTAGTAAATTGTGTGCCAAATTAGAATTACAGAAAATTATAAATGCTGAAGTCTCAGTTTCTTACTTTGGTAACCAAGTACAGACTCATAAAGATTACCGAGTTATAATCCAAACACATCCTGGAGGAGGTTTATTTGAAGGAACAGAAAGATATTACAGTAATGATAAACAATTATCACTGATGGGAGAGATTAGTCGAATAAACCGCTATGGAAATCAGTCAGATTGTATTCACGACAATCTCTTAAGAAAATATTGCTACTGTAACAGATAGCATTGCAATATTTCACTTCTAGCATACTTGTTTCATCAAATATGCTGGCAGTTTTTATTTAATGATAGAAAATGGTATATCGACACAATGGGAGAAACCATTGCTAAATGTCTTTAATCTAGTAAATATATGGACATACAAAGAATTGAAGCACTTGAGGAATATCAGATACAGTTGTGCCGTCTCGGTTGAAAATATCGTACATATAATGTATGTATGTGTGTATTATATATATATATATATATATATATATGTATTTGTTCATATGATGATATCTCCACAATGTGTTGATGATGAGAAAAACATGTAATCGTTACCAATATAGCAAGAGATTCATCCGCAAAAAATCTAAAGTAGACTCCTTAAGAATCGTTCTCCTTGGTTATATATCCAAAAT
>NC_069007.1:18520538-18521888 GCF_001194135.2 Octopus bimaculoides
TATATATATATACATATATATATATATATACATATATATATAACCCATTCTCCCTGTACATAGAAAATGACTGGAAAAGATATTTAAAGGACTGTTTCATTCTTTGCCACAAAAGTATAATAGAGAGACTTAAAGAATTTCAAGCACTTCTGAATGGACTTGACATAAACATTCAATTTACGATGGAATACAGCCACGAACAATTTCCATTCCTCAACATCCTCGTTAAGAAATCCAACAACAAAACAGAAACATGCATCTACTGTAAGTCCACGGACTCCAAGTAATATCTGCCACCCAAAACACACTAGAATATGGCAAAAAGGATTTGTACCATAGTATCTGATACAAGCACCAGGAACACTCATAAGCAGGGACTACCCATCATTACTAATTGATATAGGCTTTCAATGTGCCCCACAACTCAGCATCCATGTATTCAGATGCCCCATACTGAAGAAGGATTTAGAACCAAGTCTTACCATACATATCCATGCACAACCCCTTAAACATCCTCCAGAATATCTCTTTACTAAAAAGGGACCATAGGATGGATCAAATCCTCCAAACGCACACCATAAAGAGCAGAAGACGACCCACGTCAATGAAAAGTCTTCTAACACAGGCCCAAGTACACTCGTCAACAACATCAAAACCGATAGTAAAAAGAATTGCTGAAGACCTAACTGTGGTATATGTGTCAACATAATTGAAGAATTGGAATTCTCCTTCAAACAGGGTCAACGCTTTACAAAGTAAAAAAAAAAATTCGGAGAACCTAATATATGTATTAACTTGCTCAAGGTGTCAAGAACAATATATCTGTCAAACAAAAAACAGTCTTCGCCATGGATATTTGCGCCACTAAAGAACAACCCAACTTCAGAATTTTTCCCTTCTGTAAATTCAAAGACAATGCAACCTGTAATCAGTGCATTAGCAAAAAGGCATATTTTATCGAAAATATAAATCTATTTTGAATGCCGCCACCACCACAGATGAAACTACTACAAGAATTTAGAACAATTCCAATAACAACAGGTCACTTTTAGGTCATTTGACCATTAAAGAAGATTCCACGAACAATTTACTGTGTCACAACGCTCCTGTATTTTTTCTTCTCTTTTCTTTTCTTTCTCCTTCTCCCTCTTCTTTCCCAGGTCCTATTTCTCTTCCTCCTTCATCTTCTCCTCCTCCTCTTCTTCCTTCTTCTTTTTTTTAAAACTAATTGTTATTAAATAAAAATTACAAGAAAAATTTCCGTCGCATGCTGTTTTAGTGGTGGTGGTGGAGAAACACATTTCAGAGTAGTACGGATGATACTAGTAAGATGTAAGTTATTTCCCTTGT
>NC_069007.1:18522305-18522794 GCF_001194135.2 Octopus bimaculoides
CTGTGGAGTGCTCAGCCACTATCTGCACGTTAATTTCACGAGCAGCAGTCTGTTCCGTTGATCGGATCAACTGGAACCCTCGTCGTCGTAAGCGACGGAGTGCCAACAACAATAATACTGGAAGTCTGACCTAGGGTTAAAGAAAATGAATATTTGTACATTCAAATTAAATTGGTGCCTTTTTTTAGTAAATGTTTTGATTTTTATGATTGAATGTGACCACAGTCACACACACAGATATCCATATATACTGACATAAACACAGGCAATAGACATCCATATATACATACACATCTACATAAATAGACATACACAGACACGCACACAGACATCCACATATACATACTGGGGATCTTTATGGTTTGACGGGCAACATTTTTCATTTATGTTTTATGTTGTGTTTTTGGTACCGAAACACTTTCAAACTTCGTATACTTGTATATTTTGTATTACAGAACAGACAAACAATTTTGACACATTCTATCAGTA
>NC_069007.1:18522804-18523857 GCF_001194135.2 Octopus bimaculoides
GTATATTTTGTATTACAGAACAGACAAACAATTTTGACACATTCTATCAGTATCCCAAGTTTGAAAGTGTTTCGTTAAGAAAACAAATGTTGCCCGTCAAACCATAAAGATCCCATACAAGTAGACACACACATGCATACGTTCTCCCTCTCTCTCTCTCACTTATTATATATCGCTCTCTACTTTTAATCTCCGTCTCTCTATCACTTCTTACTCTATCGTTTCATTTAGTTTCACTCTCCTTACCTCTCTCACTTCATTCATTACCTTTTTTTCCCCCACCTTCCCTTCTCTATTCTCTCTCTTTCCTCTAACACACATTATTATTATTATTATTATTGTTGTTGTTGTTGTTATCCCTTTTCTCTTTCTGCCATTCGTTCGTTCATTCATTCATTCATTCATTCAACATCTGTCTCTGGTCTCCGTCAGTCAAACTGGATGTTAACGTGATCAATTATCACCAATGACCAGGTAAGTTCGATTTTAATTCATACACATACACACGCACGCACGCACACACACACACACACATACACATCTGTATGTACATGTATGTATATACACACACACATCGTTGCTATTACGCAAAAGTGTCGTAAGTCCACAACGTTGGGGGTTTTTATTCCAGAAAACGAAAAAATAGTTTCACCATTGCATAGCAAAACCGTTGCACTACACTTGGACAATTTCTGATACCTTCGGATCTGAAGCACCTGGAGAAACAAGATTAAATATTGGAAAAAAAAAAACGCATTTGGCAACATTTGGACATACGACAGTTTAACATAATAGCAACGCTATGTATGCATGTATTATGAATGTATTTATGTATAAGTGAGTGGATATGGTCTCACCTGTTACTTCTGCCAGCCAGCACACCTGTGCAGTATGTAATAAAATGTGTAAAACTTTGGCTGGGCTTAAAAGTCACATAAGGGCATCACATGGCATCAGTAATGAATCATTTTACTAAATCTTATTGGCAATGGCTTTTCTCGTGTAACGAGGGCGCAGTTATGATATATATATATATATATATATATATATATA
>NC_069007.1:18524959-18529122 GCF_001194135.2 Octopus bimaculoides
ATATATAGGTACACACACACATATACACGCATTCATATTCCAAAGTTCACCTTTGTAATCAGCCTCTAGTGTGTTAGAAAGTGGAACGTTATGCGTATACATGTGTGTAAATGTATACAAAATATACATGTATGTATACACACGTGCACACACACACGCGCATACACACAAACGGCAATCCATTGAGATAATGTTAACGATCGATCGACGCTGTTAATATTTTAAAGAATTTGAAGTAAAATTACTTGAGATGTTGGTAGAAGTTTCGATTGGATTAAGTTGGAACAGGGTGAATATATTTGTTATTTCTGTTTTTTGTGAATATGAAGTTAATACTGGAGGTAAGACGTTAGAAAAATAAATCGGAGGTGGGAGGGACCGATCGGTACAGGTGTATACGTGTGTGTGTGTGTGTGTATGTGAGTGTGTGCATATACAGGTAAACAATTGTGTATATGTGTGTATGTGTGTATAAGGGGATGCATATACATGCAGTGGTATATGTGAGTGTGTGTATGTAGATGTATACATATGCATGCAAACAATCGTGTATATGTGGGTGTGTGCATATACATGCAAAACAATTGTGTAGATGTATATGTGTGTGTATGCGCATACACGTAAACAATATGTATGTGAGCGTGTATATATATATATATATATATATATATATATAAAATATATAGTTTTAAGGAAAATAACCAAGTTTCAAGAACTCATCGATGAAAATCCACTATAACTTGGTTATTTTCCCTAAAACTATATATTTTATATATATATTATCTATAAAGCTCAATTTAATTTTAATTTTTTATAAATTGATTTTAATTGAGTTTTTACCTGTAATTCTGGATTTTGTGTATACACACAAATGTGTGTTTATTTTTATACATCCTCATAGATGGCTCAAGGGTCAAGAGTTTCGTGTATTGCAAACAATGTACATACGCACACACACACACATACATACATTCATAAATGCACACCCATATATATATATATCCATAAACACATTTTCTGACTCATATACACACACACACAAATAAATGTTTACATAGTCTGTTACACACACATAATTATGCTCCCATACATACACACACCGCTAATAGACAAATACAGTTACACACACAAATATATACATACATGCACATACACAAACACAACAACAAGGGAACCTAGAAATAGTCTCTAAATCTCTCCCTCAAATCAAGCCAAGTCTTAAATGATTATTAAATATATAAAGGCATAACTACACAACTGTGCCGCATCTAATCACTACCTGACTTTGTTTTCTCCTAACGTTCAGAAAAATAGATATTTTTTAAATATAATTTTTCGCAGATACTTTCAAGATGACATAATTTACGATTATACTGGAATTTGATGGGGGAAAAGGACGTAATTAAAATGTGGCCGGATAGTTCACATATCTCAATTTTGTTTCTTCATATTTTGATAAACTGCGCGAAGTATCGGCCTCTATCCCACAAATTGTTATCTTTCACAACAAATTCCGGTATAATCGTAATCTACACCCTCTAAAAGTTATGCGATGAAAATTTTATTTAAAAATATCTATTTTTCATAAAGTTATGAAGAAACAAACCGATGGAGCACATTTCTGTAGTTATGCCTCTATACATAAATGTATGAATAAATAAATAAATAAAATGAGACCAGGGAAATAGCTCAAGCGGACATGTAATTAGCTAAAATAGATAACTGAATGACGTCAGCCAAAGAAATTGTAAGATTTCGCTGGGCGATTATTGAATTTAGAACATCACTTATAACGAAAGTGAAAGTAAAACTATTTCATTATGTAAATTGTCTATTTTTCATCGTCTGCGATTAAGATGTAATTAATACATCGAAAATAAATTAGAAACAAGAAAAATAACATCAGATAATACAAAAATTTTGACCGTCAAAAAAAAAAAACAACTTAAATCCAGTGAAAAAAATTAACAATAAATGTGACATAAAATTCGAAATAATTCAACATTATTTTACTTAACGATGGAGTTTTTTGTAAAATAAACTGAAAGTAAAAGAGAGGTTATTTGATGGGCGTGGTTTGAAGACATGGTTTCGGGTTCAGTCCCACTGCGCGGCATCTTGTACATGCGTCTTCTATTGTAGCCCTGATCAATGCCTTGTAAATTTGGTTGACAGAGACAGTGTGAAAGCCCAGAAGCACATCGTATATATTCTCTTTTTTTTTTCCTGAGAAAACAAAGCCTCAGAGCGCAGGATCTAGCGCCAGTCCTGCTTCTCTTCAGCTCAAAGATTTGAGCAAAGTCGGCTCCAACATCGGGATCAACTTCGTGCAAGCATGAAGGCACGCTGGCAAAACCCTGCTCCTCTAAATGGAAAACTCACCTGTCATTGTGGTTTTGTGGCACAAAGCAAAGTAGGCATTGCTGTCCACTCAATGACGATGATCGATATTTTCTGGTTACTAAAACTCGGTATTAAAATAAAATTGAAAGAAAGTTTTGCTTTGAAACTAAACGAATTTTATTTCTTGAAACTAAATGTTTATTTCGAGATTGTTTAGGTATTTTAGAAATAGCAGAAGTTTTCAGACAGAAATTGTTAGCGAGAATCATTGAAGAAGACACAACACTGCTGACATGATTGACCGCCCTCGGTATATTTTCTCCATGACAACTGGTATTTGAAAGAATCACTAAGTTTGTTGCATCGTTTGGATTGATTAATTAATAATTCAATGATGTTGCTTATAAATAAGTTATTGTGTTTGGTGAATCGCCAGAGATGTTCTAACGGAAAAACTTGCACTTATATTCTTTTGTTCTTTTTTACTTGTTTCAGTCATTTGACTGCGGCCATGCTGGAGCACCGCCTTAAAGGGTTCTTTTTTTTTAGTCGACGAAATCGACTCCAGGACTTATTTTTTGTAAGCTTAGTACTTATTCTATTGGTCTCTTTCGCCGAACTGCTAAGTTGCGGGGACGTAAAGACACTAACACTAGTTATCAAGTGATGGTGGGGTGACAAACACAGACACAAGGACGGACGGGCACAATTGTGTTAGTAAATGTCCAAAAGTGACAATATGGAGAAGTTAGGATTTTCAGGCAAAGAAAAAGACTGGCTAACACAAACTTTACAGATATATTCTCTAAGTGGAACAAGGAACATATACAAGGCTTTCTTAAAGTAACAATAATCATATATTGTTGTTATCCAATCTACTATGATGGAGATTTTATTTCTTCGTTAGAAAACAGTTCTTCTCTTCTAGGAAAAAGTAAGCAAGGAAGTAAGAGCTTACATAATGCCTGCAAACATATATACATAGAGACATCCATACACACACACACACATACCTATACGTACACGCATACCTACATACATGACCTACTTTTCTTCCTTCCTTCCTTTCTTCCTTTTCATATATTTTAGTTAACTTGAGACAGCATGATTGGCTATGATTCCAGGGGGATTTAATGACTATTTCTATCCAGACATGTGACTAGAGGTTTGGCTTGTTATCAAGTGTTTGTGTGTGTGTGTGTATTTTTTTGCGCGTGTTTGCATTCGTGTGTGTGTGTGTTTGTGTGCATGTGTGACTTTGTGTGTGTGTGTTTGTGTGTGTACATGTGTGTGTTTGTGTGCGCGCGTGTGTGTGTGTGTGTATACAGATGCATGTGCTTGCGTGTACATGACAATGTGAGTATATTTCTGTATGAGTGTATGTATGTGTTTGTAGATGAGAGAATGGTCGCATGTAGGCAAATGTGTGTGTTTATGTATATATGTGTGTGTGTGTTCAGGTAGCCCACGATTCATCGTCTACCAATTAATATATACAAACATATTAAATGGTATCTTGAATACACACACACACATATATATATACTTGACAGAGTGCAAGTACCTTGAGAGAAAAGTTGGACCTAAGAAGCATCAGATGTGGTGTGCAAGAGAGATGACTGCGCTGGTATGGTCATGTGGCGAGAATGGATGAGGATAGCTGTGTGAAAAAGTGCCACACCCTAGCGGTTGAGGGAACCTGTGGAAGAGGTAGACTCTGGAAGAGGTAGACTCTGGAAGAGGTAGACTCTGGAAGAGGTAGACTCTGGAAGAGGTAGACTCTGGAAGAGGTAGACTCAGGAAGACCTGGGATGAGGTGG
>NC_069007.1:18529132-18531314 GCF_001194135.2 Octopus bimaculoides
GAATGGATGAGGATAGCTGTGTGAAAAAGTGCCACACCCTAGCGGTTGAGGGAACCTGTGGAAGAGGTAGACTCTGGAAGAGGTAGACTCTGGAAGAGGTAGACTCTGGAAGAGGTAGACTCTGGAAGAGGTAGACTCAGGAAGACCTGGGATGAGGTGGTGAAGCACGACCTTCGAACATTAGGCCTCACCAAGGCAATGACTAGTGACCGAGAGCTTTGGAAATATGCTGTGCTTGAGAAGACCCGGCAAGCCAAGTAAGACCATAACCCTGGCCTAGGCCAGGGGTGTAACCAGCCCACTTATGCGTACCTTTCCTTCATTGGACACTAAATTCTGCTTGTGAAGACCTGTTGAGGCAAGTGAAATTGAAATCGAAAACAAATTCTATGACTGGCATCCGTGCTAGTGGAGCGCTAGATGCCCTTCCTAACACTATCCACTCCGGGAGTGTAATGGGTTCTTTTCACGTGCCACTAGCACAGGGGCCAGAGGAGGCTAGCAATGACCACAATCAGCTGGTGCTTTTTATGTGCCACCAGCACAGAAGCCAGTCAAGGCGGCACTGGCATCGGCCACATACGGCCGGTACTTTTTACATGCCACCGGCACGGGGATCACAGCTACAGTTTTCATTTGATTTTCAACATGTATGTATTTGTGTAGGTGTGTGTGACTGTAATAATTATTTGTAACACAACAGATAGAATATGGATGGTAGATCGAATTAATCCACTTTTCAATGTCATCTAGTGGTTGTCTTTTGAGATGTGACATCGATTATTGTCCGTTACTGAAAGAACGCTGGTTCGCAGGTACAAACACTCCTGTATTTCCCTTGTACATGCACATACATGAATGTTCACCATCCCCACTTCCATTGCGCTCACACACACACACACACACAAGCATCCACATACTTCCCTTTTACATACACACACACATATTCACACAAAGTTGAAATGCTGTTTGATTTACATTTTTTCAGCGTACAATTTCCATCATCCCACTGCCATTTTGCCATCACCCCTTCCTTCCTTCCTTATTCATCTATCATCCCTTCCTTCCTCATTCATCTATCATCCCTTCCTTCCTCATTCATCTATCATCCCTTCCTTTCTCATTCATATGTTGTAACGGAGAAAAACACAAGAGTATTATTATAGTAGACTACATTTTATCTTTATATTACAGATCACCAAGAACTGAATGCCATATGTTGGAGACTGTAAAGACAACCCCCAAAATGCTTGAACATCACAACAGTGGCACCCCAGTCAAAGAATCTTTATAAATAAGGAACTCACAAAACAGCGTAACTTAACAGTGGGTTTTTTTTTGGGGGGTTTTTTCTGTTCAACAAAATACCAAATACAGAAGAAGCAGCATCTCTGTGATATCAATCACAATATTAACTGCAACATTAACCTATGATAGATGTCCATTATTTATTCATTGTGCCTGAATAATTGATTACCATGATCCCATATATCCAGACCAGACCCAATCGAAGAATTTACAGCCGCAGTTTGGAGGCTGCCCGTATTGTCTTAGTGGTGTTGGAACTTACTGTGTCGGTGATCAGTTTTATCACTATTATGACGTTCGGTTATTTACTGAAACATTTTCGCTGGCGTTGCCCGCTCTTCAGTCAAATGGTTGTCGAAATAGTTCCGACTGAAATGAGCAACGAAACCATATTGCTCGAAGGTCACACGGAATGGGGGAAGAAAGAAGAGTGCTGGTTCACTCTGTCTGTTAGCATTATCATAACCCTGTCCAGTTTTATATGGGCCTGGCTGCATCTGCACTTCAAAAGAAGGATCCACCAAGAAGGGTAAGAACATGATTTTGGCCTTAAATTCACACTTCATTCGCTGTGCGCCATGGTTGATTTATTTCACACAGGATTTCGTCCTCCTTGTCATCGCCGTCGTCGTCGTCGTCACTATCATCATCACCTTCATCTTCGTCATCATCATCATCGTCGTCGTCGTCTTCACCAACTTCATCGTCACTATTACCGTGATCATGAATATCATGCTGCCGTTGTCATCATCATCATCATCATTGTCATCATCATCATCATCATTGTCATCATCATCATCATCATTGTCATCATCATCATCACCAGCGTCATCATCATCATCACCAGCGTCATCATCATCATCATTGTCATCAT
>NC_069007.1:18532641-18534282 GCF_001194135.2 Octopus bimaculoides
TGTGTGTGTGTGTGTGTGTGTGTGTGTGTCTGTGTGTGTGTGTGTGAGTGAGTGTGTGTGTATGAGAGAGAGAGTAGTGTGTTTGTGTATGTGTGTGCATGTGAGAGAGAGAGTGTGTGTGAGTGTGTGTGTATATATGTGTGCATGTGAGAAAGAGAGTGCGTGTGTGTATGAGAGAGAGAGTAGAGAGTGTGTTTGTGTGTGTGTGTGTGAGTGTGTGTATGTGTGTGCATGTGAGAGAGAGTGTGAGAGTGTGCATGTGAAAGAGTGTGTGAGAAGGAGAGGAGAGAGTGTGTATATGTATGTGTGTGTGAGAGAGAGAGTGTGCATTTGTGTATGTGTGTGAGTGTGTGTACGTGTGTGAGAGTGTGTGTGTATGCATGTGAAAGAGTGTGTGTGAGACACAGAGAGAAAGTGTGTGCGTGCATGTGAAAGAGACTGTGTGCATGTGAGAGAGTGTGTGTGTGTAAGTGAGAGAGTGTGCATGTGAAAAGTGTGTGTGAGAGAGAGAGTGTATCTGCATGTAAGAAGGAGTATGTGTGTGTGTGTGTGTGAGACTGTGTTTGTATGTGAGAGTGTGTGTTTGTGTGATAAGCATATGTAACTAAGTGTGTGTGTGTGTGTGTGTGTGTGAAACACAATAATAGCACTGAAGTAGGAGATAAAAGAACAACACACCTTCTGGTGACAGGTGACACTCCAATTTGTGTGAGTGGTGACCACCACCACTGACCATGGACCTGCCATACTTCTCACAGCAATAAACTATGATGTCATTCATTATCATTGATGACATCATCAGTGTGTGAGTCAGGAAGACATAAGATAGAGGCGGGGGTGGGGTGAGTGAGTGGGGGAGGAGGGGCTACTACAATGTCCTGTAGGGTTAATGTGAATGGAGAATAAAACACAGACTAATCTCTTAATTAAAAAAAAACTCAATCAATAGAACAAGAATGATTATCTTGGCCCACATAAATTGAAGGAAATCTGCCAAAAACAAAAAGATTGTTGGGGTTTTTTGGGGGGGAGAGGGGTGATGTGGTTATAGGTGCAGGTGTGGGTGTGCGGTAAGAGGTTAGCTTCCAAAACCACATGGTTTTGGGGTTCAGTCCTACTGCGTGGCACCTTAGGCAAGTGTCTTCTGCTATAGCTTCATGTCACACCAAAACCTTGAGTAGATTTGTCGATGAAAACAGAAAGAAGCCCATTATGTGTGGGTGGGTGTGTAGGTGCAGGAGTGGCTGTGTGGTAAGTAGCTTGCTTACCAACTACATGATTCCAGGTTCAATCCCACTGTGTGGCACCTTGGGCAAGTGCCTTCTACTATAGCCTCGGGCCGACCAAAGATTTGTGAGTGGATTTGGTAGACAGAAACTGAAAGAAGCCCATCGTACATATATATATATATGTATGTGTATATGTTTGTGTGTCTGTCTATGTCCCCACCACCATTGCTTGACAACCAATGTTGGTGTGTTTATATCCCTGTAACTTAGAGGTTTAGCAAAAGAGACCAATAGAATAAGTACAAGGCTTACAAAGAATAAGTCCTGGGGTTGATTTCTTCGAGTAACACTGGTGCTCCAGCATGGCCGCTGTTAAATGTATGTATGTGTATATATATATATATATATATAT
>NC_069007.1:18534292-18535179 GCF_001194135.2 Octopus bimaculoides
ACCCCTGAAAGGATGAAACGTAAATTTGACCTTGACAGAATTTGAACTCAGAATGTAAAGACAGACACCATGCTAATGATTCAGCAAGTTCACCATCTTTCTCTTGACATATATTGAAAAAGACCCTTATATTTATTTCTTTATTGCCCACAAGGGGCTAAAGCTAGAGGAGACAGACAAGGACTGACAAAAGGATTAAGCCAAATACATTGACCCCAGTGTGTAACTGGTACTTATTTAATCGACCCCGGAAGGATGAAAGGCAAAGTCGACCCTGATATAACTTTATATTCAGAGTATCTCTTACAATATGGAATCCGTTTCCAGTGTTTAAATTTTTCAGTAACTGTTTTTAGGGGCTCCAAACCACACCCAAAATTCCATTCACATTTAGAAGGTTTTTATCGTACTTCCTGTCCTTGTTTTTAGTTAGGAAAAACTATTTTCTCAGGAAGACATTGAGATGTGGACTAGTTCTGTCCTCTTCTAATTGTCATCACTGACAACTTCCCGGCCACCACCAACACTGCTGCTGTCACGGCCACCACCACCACCACCACCACTATCGTCACCATCACTACCATGGTCATCATCAGCAGCTGCAGCATCACACATATACATCATCTCAACTGGAGGTGCAATGGCCCAGTGGTTAGGGCAGCGGACTCGCGGTCATAGGATCACTGTTTCGATTCCCAGACCGGGCGTTGTGAGTGTTTATTGAGCGAAAACACCTAAAAGCACCACGAGGCTCCAGCAGGGGGATGGTGGCGAACCCTGCTGTACTCTTTCACCACAACTTTCTTTCCCTCTTTCTTCCTGTTTCTGTTGTGCCTGTAATTCAAAGGGTCAGCCTTGTCACACTCTGTGTCACACTTAATCTCCCC
>NC_069007.1:18535403-18537839 GCF_001194135.2 Octopus bimaculoides
AGCAGGCTGTTCCGTTGATCGGATCAACTGGAACCCTCAACGTCGTAAGCGACGGAGTGCCAACAAAAAAAAAATTAATCATCTCAACTATAGTGCAATGTGAAGGCAGAAAAACACAAATACACACATGCATGCATGTACACACACACACACACACACACACACACACACACACACATAGAGGCTTCTTTCCATTTCTGTCTACCAAATCCATTTAGACAACAGTGGTCAGCTGAGGCCTAGAGCCGAAAGCACTTACTCAAAGTACCACACAGTGGGACCAAACTGACAAACACAAGACTGAGAAACATACTTCTGAACCACACACAACCATTATATGCCGACAACTGTTAAAGAATTCAAAATTCCATTTTACATGGAACAGAAAAAGATAGAAGTAGTCTGAATTAACCTTTTCGTTACCAACCCGGCTGAAACTGTCCTGGCTCTGTAGTACAAATGTCTTGTTTTCAAAAGTTCTGAATTAAAATCTTCCACCAAACCTTAGTCACAATTTATGTTCCTAACACTAGCTTAATGATAACTAAGTTATTTTACTAAATTCTTTGTTATATTTCAAATTAATTGAAAGAAACACAGAAGTATCTCAACAGAAATACAGTAACAAAAGGGCTAAATGTAATTTTTCCAAGTTGGTGGGACCTGAAAGCGCCATCTTCTCTGAAAAACCACTTGAAAATAGCTTATCCTAGGCACTTGTCACAAGTGCAATGTTCAAGAACAAGTGGACACTTAAGTGTCCACTTATGTAAGATCAGGGATATTAACACAGGCTGATAAAACCTGCTACTGGTAGCATGTCAGTCAATACTACCCGTTCCATGGTCAAGTGGTCAGCGACTAAACCAATGAAGGTGATGATGACAATATGATGGTGATGATGATGATGACAATATGATGATGATGATGATGACAATATGATGATGATGATGATGACGACAATAATGCTGACGGTGGTGGTGGTGGTTTTGGTGGTGACGATGATGATGATAGATAGATAAATTAATAGAGAGAGTGAGATGATGCTTGTTTTTTTGTTTTTTTATTATTAATACTGAAATCGCGTATTTCTTGTGTACTTTCAGGGATTCAGCTGGCTGACAACGCTTACACTGATAATCGTACCCATATATGCCTTCTTCGCATTCTATGGAAGTTCTTTCTTGTATCTTTGTTTCAAAGATGATAGTGATGAAGATGACTACACGTTGAAAATGGTGGCTTCCAAATTAATTCAACTGCCATACATGGCACTGCAAAGACCAAAAACAAAATCTCATGAAGAACATCATAGTTTCCGTAAATATTGGGATTCCCAGATGTTTTATTAGGGGACAATTTGGTTATCTCCCTTGAAACATTAGAAAGTCGAATGATACATTAGAGAGTTTTAGAATAATCTCCCTTGATACCATAGAGAGTTCTTTGATAATCTCCCTAGAAACAAGGAACTCTGTGAAAATCTTGAAGCATTAAAAAGTTCTTTGAAAATTCTTTGAAACATTAGAGAGTTTTGTGTTTTATCTCCCTGAAAATGTTAAGAGAATCCTCTGATTTATTTCACTTGAAACACAGTGTTGAATTCTCACTTGAATTAAACTTGAATAGTGACTATATCAAAATGTCTACCTCTGTATTAACACTTTTACTGAAGAAATCAAATATATCAATATACATGACTTCACATTTCATTAACATTAACTGCCGTATATAAAAGCAGTTTTATATACCAATCAGAGAGGTTAGTTGTCCTGCAGATATAAATATCTCTTCGAAAATCAAAGAAACAGAAAACCTCCATCGTCTATATTCAGACTATGAATTCATAGGCGCAGGAGTGGCTTTGTGGTAGGTAGCTTGCTTACCAACCACATGGTTCTGTCTCTCTGTCTCTTTAACCTTTCATCATCTGACACAAGATCCCCTTCACCAATGCCCCGTCCCCTCTCAAAAGAGTTTTTTTGTCTTGCAAGTTACTTGGTAACCCTGTCATTGCAAGTGCCATTTAAAATGCTTCCGGTCCACACTGTAAAGTGGTTGGCATTTGGAAGGGCATCAAGCCGTAAAAACCTTGCCAAAACTGACCTCACCTGTGCTTGTGCCATGTAAAAAGCACCCAGTCCACTCTGCTGAGTGATTGGTGTTAGGAAGGGCATCCAGCTGTAAAAACCCTGCCAAAACAGACACAGAAGTCTGGTGCAGGCTTCAGACTGGCTGACTCTTGTGAAACTATCCCACCCATGTCAACTTGGAAGGTGGACGTTAAACAACAATGACAATGTGGTCACCACATTGTATTTGGGAAAATCACCATTTTCATTCTCATGGACAAATATCATCGTTATCATCATCATCATCATCATTAGAAAGCAGACATTAAACAACAATGGCGACAATCATGATGATAACACATGC
>NC_069007.1:18540525-18541296 GCF_001194135.2 Octopus bimaculoides
GTCTTGTTTTCATAAGTTCTGAATTTAAATCTTCCACCAAACCTTAGTCACAATTTAAGTTCCTAACACTAGCTGAATCATCATCATCATCATCATCATCATCATTGTTTAACGTCCGCTTTCCATGCTAGCATGGGTTGGACGATTTGATTGACGACTGGTGAAACCAGATGGCAACACCAGGCTCCAATCTAATTGGAGCCTGGTGTTGCCATAACTAAGTTATTTTACTAAATTCTTTGTTATATTTAAAATTAATTGAAAGAAACACAGACGCATCTCAACAGAAATATGGTAACAAAAGGGTTAACAAATGATTAATTTAACCCTTTTCATACCAACTCTTCTTATATAACATAAAGGTATCAGATCTTGTTTACATACATAAAAACGCACAGGAGGTTTGTATGATAAAATTTATGTTAATATTAAGATCATAATGAAACAAAGAGTTGTATTTCGACATTATATGATAAACTGGGAGTACCAGTTTTGAGTCTTATACTCATCAAAACTTCCAAGGTCTCAGATTTTAGTTCAGAGAGAACATTTGTTAAGTCATGGGAGCGCCTCACATGACTTCATAAAAATTCCCCAGTACTGAAACCTGAGATCTTGAAAGTTTGGTAAGTGTAAGACGTGAAACTGCTACTCCCAGTTTATTACATAATGTTGCAATACAACTCTTTGCTTCGTTATAATCATAATATTACCATAAATTTTATCATACAAACCTCGTGTGTGTTTTTACATATTTTTCTTTCTTAAAAA
>NC_069007.1:18541306-18541862 GCF_001194135.2 Octopus bimaculoides
TAAAATCACTTCTTTAACTTTCTAAGACATCTCAGCGCTTCTAAAAGCAACCTTCGTTTGTTTGGTTATGTTTATCGTAATTTGAATTTGTTGTTGTTGGCACTCCATCGCTTACAACGACGAGGGTTCCAGTTGATCCGATCAATGGAACAGCCTGCTCGTGAAATTAACGTGAAAGTGGCTGAGCACTCCACAGACACATGTACCCTTAACGGAGAGCTTTTAGGTGTTTTCGCTCAATAAACACTATGACCGCGAGTCTGCTGCCCTAACCACTGGGCCATTGCGCCTCCACCCATGGATATGAAACAAACTTCTTACCCCACAGCCACACCTGCCCCCCAGTAAACCCAGTCAAAATCAATATCAAAGCCACAACAAAAATATTTCCACAGTCATCACATCTGTCAATCTCTTTCGTTTCATGTTTCATTATTGATTTTTTAAAAATTCTTTTATTTGTTATTTTTTTGTAGCTTTTGCTTTCTCCTTTATCATAATACTGACAAAAAAGAAAACAAAAGTCAGGTTTGAACAATCATGGAGAGGTGGGGGG
>NC_069007.1:18547189-18551561 GCF_001194135.2 Octopus bimaculoides
CTGTGACGGTGGCATGTAAAAAGCACCATCCAAACATGGCTGATGCCAGTGCCGCCTGACTGGCTCCTATGCTGGTGGCATGCAATAAGCACAATTCATGTATGGGTCGTTGCCAGTGCCACCTGACTGGGACCCTGTGACGGTGGCATGTAAAAAGCACCATCCAAACATGGCTGATGCCAGTGCCGCCTGACTGGCTCCCCGTGACAGTGACACGTAAAAAGCACCATCCAAATGTGGTTGATGCCAGCCCTGACTGGCTCCTATGCTGGTAGAACATAAAGACTACCATCCAAATGTGGCCGGTGCCAGTGCCGCCTGACTGGCTCCCATGCCAGTGGCATGCAAAAAGCACCTACTACACTCTCAGTGTGGTTGGCGTTAGGAAAGGCATCCAGCTGTAGAAACATTGCCAGGTGAGATTGGAGAGTGGTGCAGCCTCCTGGCCTGTCAGTCCTCAGTCGAACCGTCCAACCCATGCCAGCATGGAAAACGGACGTTAAACGATGATGATGATGATGATGATAGGCAGTTCAGTTCACAATGAAACATATATATAAGATAGGAATTCCATAAAGGGATCTATTTTAAAACGGGGGCGCCAGTTTTCATTTATGTTTTATGTAGTGTTTTTGGTACGGAAAGACTTTCAAACTTCGTATACTTATCTATTGTGTGTTATAGAACAGAAAAATATTTTTGTATTCGAATTTATTTCATGTAAAAAATTGTCTTATTTCGATAATTTCTACTAATCACTGACGTCTATTCAGTTAAAAACAGTTAGCGCTGTAACGGTGTATATCGTATTAATCCCCTAACTCTAACCCTAACCCTAACTAGACTGTTAACCGTAACCGTAACCCTAAAACTAACCCTAACTCTAGAATCCAAACTCTAAAATTGTTACACACATAGATACGCACAGCATAATTTATTATATAAACAATATATGCGTATAAATTACGATTAAACTGGATGAAATATGTCACAGGGAATAACATTTTTATGACCGCCCAGCAGTAACTCTATTCAGCTGAATAGACGTCAGTGATTGGTTGAAATTACAGAAATACGACAACTTTAACATGGAACAACTTGCGATGTACGTTTTTTTGTTAAGAAGACTAAGAGCAAAAGATGTTTTATATGACACATTCTACCAGTGTCCCAAGTTTCAAAGTGTTTTGTTAGTGTTTCGTTAAGAAAATACTGGTGCCCCCGTTTTAAAATAGATCCCCATAAAGTACTTTCTTAGTCAGGATGTTGGAATCAAGTTTCATTCTGTTACTATTTCCGGCAATTCCTGACTTTAAGCCTGGACTTCCACTTTATTATAAATTAGCTTATAATTCTGTGTGTGTGTGTGTGTTTATGGATGTGTGTGTGTGTGTGTGTATGTATGTCTTTCTATTTGTATGTGTAATTTCTGCATGTGTGTGTGTGTTTGCCTCCAGCACTACTCTTTCCCAAACGGCGCCAAAATGTCAGTCAACCCTGCCAAACCATCTGCAACAAAACAGCTGCACCCACTCAAGGGTCTCACTCTGATAAAGTCACATTGGAAGCAATCAGGCTGTTGTCAGGTATCTCCCAGTCCCCAACTTGTCACCTAGTTCACCTGTGGAAGTCAGGTGTAACAAAGAACATTAATTAGTCACATCCTAACTGGTAAATCCTCATATGCCTGTGAAATTTATTACAAACCCTACAGGGCAGGTCAGCAGCAGGTTACAAAAGCCACCTGAGACAAATCACAATAGGGGAAGTGGGGGTCCCTATACTGGGAATGAATCCTTGTTTGAAATGGGGACAAATTGACAAAGCTTAAAAGGTGGTCTTATTCAGCAGTAAAGAAACATATTTGTCTGTCTGTCTGAGCATGTACCTATGTGTTTGTCTATTTATCTATCTATCTAGTGATCAATCTATCTATATATGTATCTGTCTGTCTTGCTCTCTCTCTCTCTCTCTCATGTGTGTGTGTTTGTGTGGTGTGTATATATATGAATATATATATATATATATATATATATATATATATATATATATATATATATACATACATACATACATACATATATATATATATATATATATATACTTAATCTAAACATGAATAAGCAAGAAAAAACACAAAAAACAACAATGTGAGTATGTGGAATAAGTACAGTGTTATTGGACTCTCAGGAAAGGGAAGAAAAGGAAGAGGATATATATATATATATATGTATATATGTATGTATACATATATATATATATGTATATAAACACATATATAAGTGTGGTGTGTGTGTGTGTGTGTGTGCGCGTGTACATATATATATATATATATTTCTAACTAGCTAGCTTGTTGGAATTACCAGATCCCACACACATAGGAAATGAAAAATGGGATGTCCAACTCTAAAAAAAAGAAAAAAAACCACCTGGAATTTAGTTTCTTCTTCAGTAATGGCTGCTAATGTTGGACAAAAACATCCCTGATGTCTCTTTCTCCCTCTCTCCCTCCCTCTCACTGTCTCTTTCTCTTTTGTATTATCATCATCATCATCACCATCATTTAACATCTGCTTTTCATACTGGCATGGGTTGGACAGACAAAATAAATACCGCCAAGCATTTCGCCCGGTGTGCTAATGTTTCTTGTTTCTTTACTGCCCACAAGGGACTACACACAGAGGGGGACAAACAAGGATGACCTTGTTTTTATAGCTGAATCACTACCTGAACTAGAGAAGAAGTTCCAGGTATGGAAGCAAGGTCTAGAATCAAAGGGCCTTAGGGTTAACTTAGCAAAAACCAAAGTCTTAGTAAGTAGGAAGGCAGACAATCACAAATCCCTTCAGATAGATGGCCCTGCTCAATCTGTAGAAAAGATGCAGGTAGAAACTGCATAAAATGCACCTGGTGTAAGCTTTGGATATGTAAAAGGTGCAGCAATATCAGAGGAAGGTTAACGGGGAAAATAGCTTTTGCATGTGGAAGATGCACTGGTGCAATAAATGCTGAAAATGTGCAGAAAATAAACTCCATCAACTGCCAGGGGTGGCAAGCTAAAGATAGTAAAGATTGTCTGTCCTTGTTTGTCCCCTCTCTGTGTAGCCCCTTGTGGGCAGTAAAGAAATAAGAAACGTTAGCATGCCGGGCGAAATGCTTTGTGGTATTTCGTCTGTCCTTATGCTCTGAGTTCAAATTTCACTGAGGTCAACTTTGCCTTTCATCCTTTTGGGGGTCGATAATTTAAGTACCAGTTGCATACTGGGGTCTATCTAATTGACTGGCCCCTCCCTCAAAATTTCAGGCCTTGTGCCTATGGCAGAAAAGAATTTTTTTGTCCAAATCTAGCTGATAACATTACCATTGTTAAATGTTTTAAGATTAATAAAAAAATTACTCCAGTTATAGTAATAACATTAACTGCAACAGGGATGGAACCTATATCCACTCTATTTGTTCTAATTCAACAAATCAAGCATCAAATTGTTCATGCAAAACTGCTTCGACTAAACTTGAATTCATCAATGATCAACATGAAGCTACTATACCTACTGCAAACATGATTACAAGGGATATTAGTGGAACATTCTCTTCAAAACTTCTGTCGAGTGTTAAGCATAACAAGTCAGATATTGTTGTCTGGGACAGAGAAGAAAAAGTATGTACCATCATAGAAGCTCAGTTCTCTAGCTGACATGAATATCTCTTTGAAATTCAAAGAAAAAGAGAACAACTGTGGACAACTGCTTCCAAATCTCCAGCTTCTATATCCAGATTATAAATTCACATTTATACCAATAGAAATTGGTGCAGTTTGTTTTGTGAATAAATAAATGCCTGAATGACAACTTGGATAAGCTGGGATTTTCAGGAAAAAGAAATCGACCAATCTGTAAGTGAAATGTTGAAAATGTGCAGGACTTTTCCTATTTTTAGAATGCAAATTTGTTTTTATTACCTACTTTCCACCAGTGGAGCTTTGTGTCTTTGTTAGAAGATTTCAAATAATTACAAACAGAAGAGAACACACACACACACACACACACATACATATATATGTATACACACACATACATATGTATATACACACACACATATATATATGTATATACACACATACATATATATGTATACACACACATACATATACACACACACATACATATATATGTATACACACACATACATATACACACACACACACACACACATACATATGTATATACACATACACACATGTATACACACACACATGTATATACACACACATACATATATAGGTATACACACACACATACATATCACGTAAAAGCACCCACTACACTCTCTGAGTAGTTGGCGTTAGGAAGGGCATCCAGCTGTAGAAACTCTG
>NC_069007.1:18551813-18552830 GCF_001194135.2 Octopus bimaculoides
ATACACACATATATATATACATAGACACATACATACATGCATGCTTGTGAAAACAGGTGGTTCTTTTTAAAGCTAGTGTAAAAATAATAAGCATTTATTGCAGTCGTGACTATATTGAAAGTTAAGATAATTGGGAAGACAGACAGCTGAGACATCAAGCTCTGTCAGCTATCTTGTTTAACTAGTCTGACTAGTTTTCTACATACATACATACATACATACATACATATGTATATGGTGGTTGTCTATTCCTTATGCACAGTCTGACCACCTCTTGTACCTATACCTTAGATTCGTCATGGTGTCTCATGGGGCATTTTTAAGCCAGACAATGTATTGAAAAGACACCCACATAGATTGCATATCCAATTTGGACCACCAAGAGCTGCAGTTAAGTTCTGATCTTTGTAGATCGTAAAATTTCTTTTGAGACCTCCGTTAGATTTGCAAACATTATGGCATGCACAGCATTGAAAGTCCACAAATGTGATTTGAGCCCAGCAAAAGAAAGGCATGGTCTGTCACAAACTGTGCACCCAAAAAGGTCACTGAGATTAACCTTCTCGATCGCAACATCCTTCTTTAAATCTCCCTTGAGTCTTGCGTGTGTCATCCTGGCCTCCTCAAATGCTTTCACTCCAATCCACACTTTTGTTCGCCATCCAGCTTGATCCAAAGCAAGGGTTTCTATAGCCTTTGGATCCATTCCAAGTGACTTCATGGTAGTCCTTATGCCATCCTTAAACCTCGACTAAAGGCAGTGCTCCAGCATGGCCACAGTCAAATGATTGAAACAAGTAAAAAGATAAAAAGATATATGTGTATGTGTGTATATATACATCAATTTTTTTTTTTCTCCGTGTTTTTCTCCTTGTTTTTCTCCTTATTCTTTCTGTTGAAGAGCGTAGCTCGAAATGTTAAAGACTTTCTCTATTCCCGAGCGTTAAACTAATACATCCTTTTGTTGTTTTTTTTCGTACGTTCTCCCATATATATATATGTACATACATACACGTA